>NC_061792.1:1811016-1828374 GCF_022458985.1 Mugil cephalus
CTCTTGCTGCAGCGTTTTGAATCAATTGGAGGCTTTTTAAAGAGCTACTTGGACAGCCAGACAGTAACGAGTTGCAATAATCCAGCCTAGAAGACACAAATGCATGAACTAGTTTTTCCGCATCACTCTGAGAAAGGATGCTCCTAATTTTGATGATATTACGAAGGTGAAACAACGCAGTCCTGGTCATAGGCTTTATGTGAGAATTAAAGGACATATCCTGGTCAAATATAACACCAAGGTTTTTTCACAGTAGTACTGGAGGCCAAGGTAATGCCATCCAACAAAAGCAGGTCATTAGATAATGAATCTCTGACATGTTTAGAGCCAAATACGATAACTTCAGTTTTGTCTGAGTTTAAAAGTAGAAAATTACAGGTCATCCAAGCCTTTATGTCTTTAAGGCATGCTTGGAGTTTAACCAGCGGATTAGTTTCATCTGGTTTCATGGATAAATGTAGCTGGGTATCATCTGCGTAGCAATGGGAGTTTATGCCGTGCTTTCTAATAATATTGCCTAAGGGAAGCATGTATAATGTGAATAATATTGGTCCTAGCACAGAACCCTGAGGAACTCCATAGCTGACTTTGGTATATACAGTGGGGGAAATAAGTATTTGATCCCCTGCTGAATTTGTAAGTTTGCCCACTTCCATAGAAATGATCAGACTCTGGTTTTTATGGTTGTTTACTGGTTATGGGTATAGACAGAATATCAGTCGAAAATGCATAAAAAACACACAATCTAAAAGTTATAAATTGTTATGTATTTTATTAAGGGAAATAAGTATTTGATCCCCAAGCACAACACAAGTCAGTACTTTGTAGAGAAACCTTTGTTGGCAAGCACAGCGATGAGACGTTTCTTGTAGTTGGTCACCAGGTTTGCACACAGTGCAGAGGGATTTTGGCCCATTCATCTTTACAGACAGTCTCTAAATCCTTCAAGTTTCTTGGCTGCCTCTTGGAAACTTGGAGCTTCAGCTCCCTCCACAGGTTTTCGATCGGGTTAAGGTCTGGAGACTGACTAGGCCACTCCATGACCTTAATATGCTTCTTCTTGAGCCACTCCTTTGTTGTCCTGGCAGTATGTTTTGGGTCATTGTCATGTTGGAAAACCCACCCACGAGGCATCTTCAGTGTTCTTGCTGAGGAAAGAAGGTTTTTGTCCAAGATGTTACAGTACATGGCTGCATTCATTGGCCCCATAATGCGGTGAAGTTGCCCTTTGCTGAAAAACAGCCCCAAAACATGATGTTTCCACCTCCATGCTTAACCGTGGGTATGGTGTTCTTTGGGTCATACTCACATTTTTTCATCCTCCAAACACGGCGGGTCGAGTTAATGCCAAATAGCTCAACTTTGGTTTCGTCAGACCACAGCACTTTCTCCCAAGCCTTCTCTGAGTCATTTAGATGTTCACTGGCAAACTTAAGGCGGGCCTGTACATGTGCCTTCTTGAGCAGGGGGACCTTGCGGGCACTGCAAGAGTTCAATCCATAACGGCGCAGTGTGTTGCCAACTGTTTTCTTGGTGACGGAGGTCCCAACTGCTTCCAGATCATTAACAAGCTCCTGCTGTGTTGTTTTAGGCTGCTCTCTCACCTTTCTCATCATCATCCTCACTCCATGAGGCGAGATTTTGCGGGGAGCTCCAGACCGAGGACAGTTGATGGTCCTTTTATGGGTCTTCCACTTGCGAATAATGGCACCAATAGTTGTCACCTTCTCACCAAGCCTTTTGCTGATGGTTTTGTAACCTATACCAGCCTTGTGCAGGTCTACAATCTTGTCCCTGACATCTTTTGACAGCTCTTTGGTCTTGCCCATGGTGCTGTAGAAGTTGGAATGTAAGAAACTGATTCTTAGAGCAGGTGTGCTTATATACATGACGAGTTAAGATCAGGAGTATTGGTAATTAGTTGACTGAGCACAGCTGTGTGGCACATGCGCACCAGCCAATCTGTAGGAGCCTGAATTCTAAGTGAATTGTTGGGGATCAAATACTTATTTCCCTTAATAAAATACATAACAATTTATAACTTTTAGATTGTGTGTTTTTTTATGCATTTTCGATTGATATTCTGTCTATACCCATAACCAGTAAACAACCATAAAAACCAGAGTCTGATCATTTCTATGGAAGTGGGCAAACTTACAAATTCAGCAGGGGATCAAATACTTATTTCCCCCACTGTATAGAAGAGTTGTTGTTTACATGGACAAACTGGAATCTGTCTGACAGATATGATTCAAACCAGTCTAGTGCAGTTCCTGTAATCTTGATCACACTTTCAAGTCTCTGTAGTAGAATATTGTGATCAATAGTGTCAAATGCAGCACTGAGATCTAGCAGGACAAGTATAGAGACAAGTCCATTATCTGAAGCCATGAGGAGATCATTGGTAACTTTAACCAGAGCTGTTTCTGTGCTATGATGAGCTCTAAAACCTGAAACTCTTCAAACAAACCATTCCGGTTTAAGTGATCAAGCAACTGATTGACAACAACCCTTTCCAAAACTTTAGAGATAAAAGGAAGGTTGGAAATTGGCCTATAGTTGGCTAAAACATCTGGGTCAAGAGTGGGTTTTTTAAGTAATGGTTTAATTACAGCAGTTTTAAAAGACTGGGGCACATATCCTGTTAATAAAGATAAGTTTATCTGATTTAATATGGAGGTATTAATTAATGGATAAACCTCCTTGAGCAACTTAGTTGGGATGGGGTCTAGAAGACAAGTTGATGGTTTAGATGCTGTAATTAACTGAAGTGAGCTCAGGAGGATCAATAAGGGAGAAAGAATCCAAATATTGACTAGGTCCTACAGAGGTTTCTAATGCCACTGTACTTACATCTTTGACAGATGGAAGGGTGCTATGAATTTTATCTCTAATGCCAACAATTTTATCAGTGAAGAAGCTCATGAAATCATTACTGCTGAGGTCTGAAGGAATAGATGGCTCAACAGAGCTGTGACTCTTTGTCAGCCTGGCTACAGTGCTGAAAAGAAATCTGGGGTTGTTCTTGTTTTCTTCTATTAATGAAGAATAATACGCTATCCTAATCTTACGGAGAGTTTTTTTGTTGTTAAACTATCTTTCCAGGCTATGTGAGCTTCTTCAGAACTAGTGGAATGCCAAATTCTGTCTGCTTTGAACTACGCAACTGTAAATTATACCATGGAGTTAACCTCCTTCGATTTACCACCTTCTTTCTAAGAGGAGCAACTAGATTTAGAGTTGTACTAAGCAATGCTGTCGTGCTGTCAACAAAATAATCTATTTGTGATCGAGTTAGATTGTGGTTGCTGATATCCACATCACTAACATAAGGCACTGAGTTAAATATTGAAGGTATTAATTCCTTATATCTAGTCACAGCATCATCAGATAAGTGTCTACCATAACGAAATGTCTTTCCAATTTCTGTGTAATTACTTATAGTAAATTCAAATGTTACAAGAAAATGATCAGACAATAGAGGGTTGTGAGAATATATGGTTAGACCTTCAGTTTCTATGCCATAAGTTAGTACAAGATCTAAGGTGTGATTGAAACAGTGAGTTGAACCATTTACATTCTGAGAAAAGCCAATTGAGTCTAATAATGACATAAATGAAGAGCTAAGACTGTCACTGCCAACATCAACATGGATGTTAAAGTCACCTACTATAATGACTTTATCTGTTCTAAGGCCACTAAATCACATTGAAACACAGTGAATTCAGCTCTAAAAATTCAGAGTAAGGAGCAGGTGGGCGATGTACTCCAAAACAAAGAGAATGGTTTTTTGGTTTTCCAGTCTGGATGCGCAAGACTAAGTAGTGAGGCTTTCAAACGTATAAGCTTGCTTAGGTCTAGGGATAATATTCATATATTCAGAGTGGATGATTGCTGCCTCTCCTTCCTCCTCGGCCTGTGCCTCGGGAATGTGATAGTTACTATGACTGGGTTGGCGCGGTCTCGTTTAAACTGACATATCTATCATCCTGCAGCACGTTTCTGTCAAACCCTTAATAGATCAATCTGATGATTGTTATCAAATCGCGTCCACTAAATGAGATTTGATGGAGAGACCTGGACATTCAAATGACACATTTAATTTTTTTTGCTCTGTTGTACTAGTGAATTTGTGTTGATTTGGTTAAGGTTACATACATATATATCGTCACTGGTCAGATTTGGGCAGGGGACCAGAGAAAACTACGGAGTCCGACATAGTTTTGCACAATCTTACTCAGAGTCAAACATTAAGTTTAGTGACCTCCAATTGACGTAACCGTTGGTCTTTTACTGCCGACGTGAATAACACTCGTATACTTAGCCTTTGCCTTAGTCCTGCAGTTTCAAGGTAAAATTTTGGGTGTCGCCCGCTCTGGCCCCGGTGAATGCAGCTAACTATGGTCGCTGGTTTCGCTATAACTTCTTGTTCCGCAAAATCGAGGCGCCAATTTACTGAGTTGGCTTCTCTGGGGTGTGTCGCCTGAGTGGGGAATTTAGGTTGAATCTTGAAGCGGGTTGGTGGTGCTCAGTGGGCCGGATTTCTAATTGTCAGTCTATTTGTAATCTATTACAAATCTATTAAGACTGTAGATTTGCAGTGAACTGACAAGGCATGGTTTTCAAAATGATAGGAATTCACCAAGGTGGACTTCCGTACAGCAGATGTGTCAGAGAAATTCAGCTGCAATTTCCACCTCCTCCTCCTAGCTGTTCTTGGTGGTATCGAAGATATTTGAAGTTTGGTGGAGATGCAGTCTCTAAGGAGTGTTAACGGTTCCTATTTTTATCAGCCAGGTTTCAGTTAGTAGATGAAGTCTTGGACTGTGATCTGTTAAATGATTGATTGAGGACATGTATATGAGCATTTTTTATTTTTTGAGGGTTGCTTTGCTGTGTTGGAGCTTGATTATGGGAGAGATCATTGGATATGATTACTGAGGTTAGCTGAACTGGTGGAGATCAGAAGTTGCATTTCTTAGGCCTAAAGTTGTGATAACAGGGGATAGATGAGATTGTCACTGGACTGCTATAGTGGTGGAGTGTGGAATTGGTGACTGTCAAACAGAGTAAGCCATGCAGGACTGCAGGGTGAGTTCAATGTTCAGGGATAGGAGGCGAGTTCCATTAAGATTTGGGTGGAAACGGTCGTTTTTGAAGACGTCAGTTCTTTTAGAAAAACAGGTGAAGTTGTCCACATATGGGATGTCTCGGCTGCGACAGTATCCTTTCAGCCATATGTGGAGAATGCTGAATTTTACATCACCTAAACAGGGGGGAACAAGGGGCCAGAAACTACAACTGTTTGTTGGAGCCCATTATAGTAATTTATGTGGGACCTTGTAGTCCTCCTTAAGCTTCTCCAATTGCTTTTGCAGTTTTAGGTCACATCGTACCAAGCTGTGAACGACCACAGTGGAGATGATGGACGTTGGGAGAGCAGCTATGAGTGACGTCACTGATGTCCTGGAACGAAGCGCACCTGGGTGGCAGGAAATGTGCATCTGTTGATCTCCGTGTCGGACCATAGAAGTTCTAACAACAAGAACAGGGGAGCGGTCGGCAGGAATATCCTCAGCAGCCTGTTGCCCTCCGAGGACCACTGAGGAATAAAAAAGAAGAAGGGGGGGTCTGGAGTGAGCGCGTTACTCGCTGATCGAGGCCCATTCTTGGAGGAGATGCGGAGCGCTTTCCAGTTGGAGCTGGTGTTAGTAGAGGTGGAGGTGCTGTGCTTCACGGGGTATTGAGCCACTTGCACCAGACCAGAGAGGATTGAGCCCAGACATCCTGTGGCCGATGGCACAGAGGGCTGCCGAAGCTCCAACTGGGATGCGGGCTTCAGTAAAGCAGTTGCCTCAGGTATTCGAGACGCACCCCACGTCGCGGGTGTAAACAACGGCATGGAGCGGTGTAGTTGGTGTGGAGCTGGAGGAGAGGGTCGGGGTTCCTCTGTGAGAGGAGTAGGATCATCTTGGTCCAGCGGGGAAAATGTATTTTCCAAGTGAATGTAATGTTTAGGAGTGGAGCGGCGCCCTCTCGTATGTCTTGGGGGGGGGGGGGGGGGGGGGGGACTAGTGATCAGTGACCAGGATTCAGGTGCAGATGGGGGTGGGGTGGAGATGCCTCTGAGCTTTGGGCTTGGCACCTTTGCGCATCCATTGGTCGTGGAGGTTGATTATTCCATGCACCAGGCTCAGCTATTTTTAACCATTTTTTGGGTCTATTGTGCCATTGGTCTATGTTTACTAGTACTGCAATATTGTGTCCATTTGTTGACACATTTGCTCTTCTCCTTGGTTTGTTTATTCCTAATGGGCTTCAATTCTATTTTTGTGTATTACACTGTTTATCAGGACATGTCAAAAGACTCAAGGCTGAATGAATTAATATGACGTTTTATGTAGACCAAAACTAGGTCTCAGATTGAAGTCATGTGTGGCTGTTATAGTGAATTTACTTCTCCGTTAATTTTTAGAGGGACACAAATGCACCTCATACCTCTGAAGGGGCACCAAACAGTGATAGGATATTACAGCATAGTCAGTCCATTGTGGGTCTCTACGTCAGTGTCAGGCAACAGTAGCAAACCCTCTTCTGTCAGAATGGCTATAACGATAAAATAGATTCATGAAATCAATATCTATTGCATTTACAAGATTAATTAGTTAACATTCCTACCAGCATTGCGTGGTACGCACAAATCTGGATTGTGTTCTTGTTCTTTTATGTCTCTTTGACAGCAGCAAGGCTTTGCCACCGCCCTGCAGGGAAGCTGGGAGAGGACAATAAAACGCTCTTCAGGAGGATGCAGAGATACAATAGTCTAGTACCAGACATCTGCAAAGTTGATGTGGCGCTTGTGGAGCAGACTTTAACTGTGAGAGAGGCGCTGTGTCCCCTATGTGGGCCGTGGGATAGGTTCACAGCTTTGGTATGTCATTTTTGTTAGGTTCATAAGAATTGATTTTGAATTTCTTAGAGTTCATTGAACTAAATCATATCTAATAACGATATATAAGTGTGTTATTTTTCATTTGTTTAATTCTTACAGTCATTGGGTTTAACAGACATTGCCATCAAGAGAGACTGTATGATGTTAGAATGACAATATTCGACGGTGTCTGATGCAGAGCAGATGCACGTGGTCCTCCAGCAGTACACGACTGCTTTAGGTCCCGAGGCCTCTGTCCTTCTACAAATGGAGGATTCGGTAATTTCCTGAGGACTTATTGATTACCTTACGCCTGTTAATTCTAGACTTCTAGATAATGGTGATGATTGCTGCACTAATTCATTTTTTCCCATTTCCATAATATGGCCTTTCAGAACCACTTTATACCCCATCCCCAGTCTTAAAAGGATGATCTTGATTGATCAAGAGTATAAGGGTATAACTGTATCAGGGCTTTTCCTTTCAATGGATGCAACCGTCATTTCGGGTTTTGAATAAAGATAACACTGTCTCACATAGGCAGGCGGTGGCAAAAGGAAGTATGTCCGTTTCTCTCTTACCAACTGGATCAGGGTCAGCATGAAAGGAAGGGAAGGTCACCACTTTTCTTACTCTGTTCTATGTTGGGATTAGCACTTGACCATAATAACTTGTTGTGTTTCAAGGTGTCTGGAGTATATCCCAAAGATCGACTTAATTCTTTTTACGCAAGTGGTTAATACGAAAGGCATCAGTGTCATTCATATGAATCAGTTAATTATCTGTGGTTCAGGAACTGAGTTTTGTTGGTGATGCATTGGGTGTCGTTTGATATTATTTAACCTTTAATTGACATTTGACATCTTCATTATAAAATATTTTTTAACCTGTGATTCAATAATCACTCTACAGATCACAAATGGGCGTTTCTAATTATTTTTTATTTATATTTATGCGTTGGAATATTTATATTTTAATGTGGTCAGTACACAATGGCAATTTATGCACTCCACTGTTAGTCTTAATGGACATGTCTGTTTCTACCCCGTCTAACATTCTCTCTCTCTCGCCTCTACTGGACTACTTATGGGGGAAAGTCTAAAGGTGAGCTGCATAGGTTGAATATGACCTGCAACACATCTAACTCCAATCAGTTGTTGCTACTTTATGGGCGGTGACCCACACAGATATTTGTTTTATAAGTTAACAGTTATCTCCTGTCCTGGATGTGGAGACTCGGTTAGCTGTGAGTGAGGAGGTTGCTAAGGAAAAGTTCAGCACCCACCTTCCATGTCACACCACATTCTCATTATTCATTATTGTATAATATATGAAGTAAAATTATCCTTTGTAGTTTATTCTTTTACCGTTATGGAATTTACCTGTATTGGTTATGCTTATACTGAATCATTTGTGATCACTCCATTACACAATATTCTGATCTTTAAACTATTTCACGATGTACATGTGTACTTAACTTTAAGTCTTTATGCTCTCAATAGTTGGCTGCAGAATAAGGTTTGTGAAATTTAAAATAAAAATACTGAAATTAATGGACTTTCATTTTACTGTGTTAGCTGTAATGACCAATTTACTTACCACTTTTTACAATATAGCTCTGCTTTGTATATTAGTTGTATTTTGTTAGCTTCTCATAAAAGCTAGACGATCACTGATTGGTTAAATCTTTGCATTTTGTTCAGAGCTCACTATCAACTAAACATGCTTCATACCCACTGTCAAACCCTGAACAACTTAAATGTAAACAGCAGCAGGGACAGGTACAATAGTTTTCTGTTTTGCTAAAAAATAAAAAAACATATCCCTTCCATTATATAATTTCATTACATTAATGATACCATTGTGAAACATAATGTATGCATCTACCTTCACAAAGGAAATTAGGGCTTAGGCTGTTTGAATTTTGTTTGGCTTTTTTTTCCCCCCCCTTGTCTTCTTCCAGGAGAGTATGGTTTGTAACCAATAGCATGACGTTTTTCAAGCTGCTTTGACAAAATTCTGTATTATTAGCATAGGTTGTTTTCGGTTAACGAAAAGGAGATTATTGACGTAAGAATAACTAAAATTGAAAATATAATTTCGTTTGTTAATGATAAAAAAAAAAAAAAACGCATAACTAACTTGGACTGGTATGAATAAAACGAGCTGAAATTATAGATATATTCCCTTCGTGTATTTTAATTGTAAGGCCTCAATATTGGTTCAATTCATATGATCGTTTTATTCCGCTCTGGCAGGTTTACGCCAGCTTGGCAGCAGCCGCATAGCACATTGCTCGCCTCACGGTCCGTGACTTCACCTGGTAGCACAATGGCGGTGATTTTTAGCAAAGCTGTGAGGAAAGCGGCAGTTGCTTGACTATGACGCGAGAAAGATAAAAGCAAGTGTCTTGTAGTGGAACAACACTGTGAAAAATATGTGGCTTGCTTTTCAAGGGGACCCCCCCACCCCAAGAATCTCAAACGTCCTTTTAAGACGCTCGCAAAAGCTGCTAATGTCGAGTAACCAAAAGAAGCTATCTTCCGCTGAGGCCGCCGGCTGCCCCTCGAAAGAGAAGCCCCCGGGGAAGGAGACAACTTAATGGACTGCTTTCACCGACGCAGCTGTGGTATGTTTTATTTTGTAGGTGGTTTTTAGTAAAAGGGTGTTCAAGAAAGCCTATTAGTCATATTTAAAGCTTGAATTGCTGACACACTTTTAATTGTACAAATTGTTGCATAAGAATGTGCTGTAATTAGGCTACATAAATAGACTTAATATGAAACTTAATTTAAACCAAATAAAACTGAGAACAAAAAATAAAAAAGAAACCACTTTTCTGCTTATTCAAGAATGCAGAAAACAAGAAAGAAAATGCAAAACATTGCTCTTCCCTCTCCCTGGGTTCATCAGAAACTGTTGTTTCTCTCGTTCTGTGGAGTAGACCACATTTTAAACAGTCAACTGAATTCAATCAGTTTCTTTTCCCAAGTGTACTTCTTGTTTACTCCGTACAGCATGAGTACTCTTTGTCTTTCAAAGCGCGGTTGTAAAACTCTTGTTACAGACTGCTCATAGTTGAGAGTGTCCGGGATTTGTGGATCAACTCTGTGGTCAACCTTTTTAACATGTCCAGTTAGTTAAGACCGTGCTTCTTTGCTTCCCGAGATCTGACAGAGATCGAGCGTGTTTCAGGATGGTCATGGCCGTAGAATTTAGTCATATTGACACTAAAGCAGTATATTAAGTGGTCAAAATGATTCATTGCTGTTTTTGATGATGGATAAATGTTACCATGTTCTGATGAAAATGAAAAAGCTGTACAGCACCTAGTATTACCAGGTGGTTTACCATCCAAGTACTAACCAGGCTGACACTGTTAGCTTCCGAGATCCAAAGCCTGTTCTGGTTGGTATGGAGTGTAAGCCATGTTAAACGGTCACAAAACGCAGTATTTATAAGTGGGTCAAAATGATCTTGGCATGTTATTTTGATGTTGTAAATGTTACCAGTCTCCTATGAAAATGGTAACAAATTCAAAGCCGCCCTTCTTGAGGAAAGAGTGCACTTTCAGGCAATTTCCCAGTGTGCTCCCTTCTGAGTGTATTTCAGCTCTTTTGTTGTTTGTTGTTGCCATTGATGCTTGTTTATTCCGGAAATGTTTTGTAAAACTTTGGACGGAATATCAATGATACCATGCTCTATTCAAGTGTGTTCCTGTTCTTTCTTGCCAGTCAATTTGTAACTCTGACAAGCAGCTAATCGAATGTTACTATATCCACAGTGGCTTGTATAAAACAAACTTTCAGTAAGATCAAAGGCATAGATTCTATGCCATCATGGCCAAAGGAAAAGATTTGATGAAAGGACAGTATTCTATGACATCATGAAGGAAAACATTCTATGGCACATTCTTTGTAAATTTTGTGAGGAGTGCGCTAGGAAGCAGTGGAGTGTTGGGAAAGATTTTCAAAATTTTCTGCTTGTTTTCTATTGAATCATTTTCTTTTCTCTCAACTTCTGGTTGTGTTTTCATAGTTCCTCGATCAAAGTTTTCATTAAACACCTTTCAATATTGAGTGTCACATAGTGAGATCTATAACACTGCGTCCAGGATGGTACTATTGATTGGATAATATATTGTCGTAGATTTTGGCGATGAGCAACCAAAATCAACACTAACCACTCTTCTACCAACTGCATCAGTATTAGTAATAAAATAGTAGTAGATGTAAATTATTTTTGTACCTTAACATATTTACTTTTATATAGTTTCTATCCGTTTTTGGTTTTGGTTTGTTTTATCATTTTGATTGTCTGTTAAAACCTTCATTTCTCCCGGGGGAATACCGTTAAATAGTCAATGCCTTATCTCTAATTCAAAGGATTCAAGTGATTCTGGTACATCTTATTTTGACAACTAACTGGGGTCTTTTTTATTTTCATAGATCATCTTTTTTACATGTCTCATTAAAAGTCCAGCATTAGAGCTTAAACACTGAAATATGTTAAGGTTGACTCATTCGGCTATATAGTTTTAGTTTGTACAACTATTTACGCTGTACCAATTCGAGCTTCACAACGGTGGCTACCCACCTCAGACGATGGGGTTTGCTGTATTGCCCGAAAGAACGCAAAAAACCAGAAACTAATTTACATATTACTTTACTTCATTGTGTAGTAACAGCCACAAAGTAGCGCCTGTTAATAGGTTCCAGCTTAGACCAATTATGTACCTCAGATGGGAAATACGATTAATGAATCTGTCCCGCACATGATTAAACTACCCGTGACACAAACATATTGATTTATACAATGTGGATGAGGCTGCTAAACAAACCTTTGAACACAGTTATGGGAGCATGTGGTCTAATTTTTGTGTATTGTTTTCGCGGCACGTACAAGTCAGTTACGTGCGACTACATGCAGAGCACATGGTGTAATGTTACATCCATACGTAGTTCCGTGCAATGCTCCGCACATACAAAAGAAACGATGGATTAAACTGGGCGATGACTGTCATGGGATGTCTTCCTTTGATGATGTCCTCAATTGTTTCTTTTTGTGATGATGTCATGAAATGTTTTTCTTTGATCAGGATGGCATGAATCTTTGCCTTTGATTTTATTGACAGTTTTGTTTTATGGTGTCAGTCACAACAAACCAGCGGTATAACATATAAGTGGTCAAAATCAATATTGATTGTATTATGATGATGGAATTGTTCTATGTCCCCGATGAAAATGAAAGGCTTACAGGACCTGGTATTCCGCGGCACGGCAGGCATCCCCTTCAAGTAGTAAACACGCCCGACCCTGCTAAAATTCCGAGAGATCAGATGTCACTGTGGTGTGTTCAGTGTGGTATGGCTTAAGCCATTGTGTCATCACAAAAATAGCAGTATTTATAAGTGGTCAATAATCATCAATTGAATGTATTTTGATGAGGTAAATGTTCCATGTCTCCTGATTGAAATAATGAAATGCTTACAAGCCCCTGGTATTTCCCCAGGCGGTCTCCCATCAGTTACTATCCAGGCCGACCGTTGTCTTAGCTCCGCGATCAGACGAGCATCGGTCGTGTTCAGTTAGTTGGCCGTAAGCGATGAATAGGGTCAATAATGGCAGTATTTATAAGTGGTCAAAAATGTTTCATTGCATGTATTTGATGATTGTAAATGTTACATGTCTCCTGATGAAAATGAAAAGCTTCAGCAACTGGTATCCCAGGGCGTCTCCATCCAAGTAACGAATCCAGGCCCCGATCGTGCTTTGCAACTAGGAACTTCTCAAGGAACACCCTGAAAGGGTATCGTTAGATTTAATTATCATTTAAAGCTTTTGTTATCTTATAAATTCCTCGCTGCTAGTAGACATTATTGAGTATTATATTGTTATGGCAACGAAATTATGATGGGCCCTCCCCCCTCTGCAGGACTCCTCCCATGATCCCTCCCCCTATGCTGACGCCACCCACTAAGCCTAACACTCCCACACTGTCCTGATTCTCCACTGTCTCCACCCATTTAACCACCAGCAACTCCTCTTGACTGATCCTCCCGCCTTCATTAACTCTTCCCTCAATGGCCTCCCCTGGCTCCTCCCATATCTCCTTTGACCCCACCAATTAACCCTCCCCTACTGCACCTGGTGTCCTCCCACCTCACATTTGAATCCTCCCATTAAACCCTCTAGATCCTCTCTCTGATGACTCCTCCCCTCACCACTGGCAAAACTCCAGTTGCTCCTTAGTATCTCGGGACACATACCCTGTCCTTCTACCTATCTGAAACCTACAGAATCTGGAATTTAAAGTTCGACGACTGTCATAAGATTTGAACCCGTTGGACTTAAAAGTTTCATCCCTCATTCAACTCTCTGAGCTATTTATCTGGCAGGTTTCTGGTCTTTCATTGACATTTTCCTCTGTTTCTTTGGGGTGTTGATCTTCAAAAAGTCCGGGCCTGTCATAGATTCGAACCCATGATTCACAATCACCATAGTCTCTTTCTACAGTATGAGCTTTTGTCCACTGTTGTCTGTCTTTCTTGGGAGCTTTTCAGTCGTCTTACTTTGGTGTGTGGGACTCTAAAATTCATTGACTACCGATTAGGATTTGAAACTTCATCTTCGGATCCTCCAAAGAAGTACCATCTACCAGCCTGAGCTATATAACACACATGTCCTTACTCTTCTGGAGCTTTTTGTTTGTTTCTGTGTTGTTTAAATCTAAAAGTTCTCATGGGGGATTGAACACATGTCTCAAGAACATTAATGAACTGACCTAACAACTTCGTCTTATCAGAGAAAGCTGCTGCGTTTCTGGTTATATAAGGGTTTTTTAGGTCTTTTCTCTGGATGTTGGACATTAAAATAAAAATAAAAACTGTCCAAGTATCAAACCAACAACCTCCTAGCCCTTTGAGGAAGCTTCTAACCACTGAGCCACTGAACCAGAGACAACTACAATCTACTTTTACATCTTTTCAGTTATTTCCATCTTGGTATTAATATTTAAAATGGATTCTGAAACCATCCAGGGCTTGAACCAAACTTCAGAACCTCTTGAGGAAAAGACTTGTAACATCATAAGCCACGGACCCAGTAGATGTTGAGATGCTTTAAAATGTTAATGCATTTTAGTTTTTCCTCTGTCTATTTAGAGAATAAAAAATGTCAGAAGAGTGCTCTGGATTTGATTTCCACTGGTTTCAGATGAGAGACAGAAAAAAATAAAAAAACCACAGCTGATCTCATCTGAGCTTACTCTTCAACCTGGTTTTGCAGCTTTTGGTTGTTGTGTTCCATTGTTCACTTCCCTCAGAAACAACAAACAGAAAGAGTCAGTAGCTAGAGTTGAAACTAGGACCTTAGAAGAAGGAGTTATTAGGACGTCTTCAAATCACTGAGTCTATTCATCAAAGTTTAACCAAGAGGAAGATGGTTTGTCCTTTGATTTCGAGATCACCAGCCCAACACCAAGCTCATCTTCTCTACTGGGTTTTTCTTCTCACTAATTGAGTCATAAAGTCTCTTGAGGATCAGTGTTTGAGGATGTGGACAGATGTAGTTCTGACACGTGACCATCTGGAGGGCAGTGATGGTGAGAGTTTAAAAAACACTTCCTTATTACCTTGGGTTCATTAAAGCGTTCAGGATCAGGACGGAACTCTGATTTATTTGAGCTTCATCATCCTCCTCCTCCTCCTCCTGTGCTGCTGAAGGTAAAATCGTTTCTCTGGTTCTCTCCGTTAGTCTATGGTGTCAGGTTTGTTGTTGATCAACCAGGCTGCGTTCCACCTGCGACTGGTGAGTGTGTTTTCAGTGCAGTGAGGCCTCCTCCTGCCTTTGACTCTCTATTCACCTGGTTTAAGAGTCAAAACAGACTTGCAGATGAACTGCTGCTTCTCTCAGTCTCCAGCGGTGTTCACCACTAAGTCCACAGTTGATCAACTCAATGGGGTAAGTGGAAGAAACACGCGAGACAGAGGCAACGATGTTGCGGCTCTGCTGTTTCACTTCCTGATCTGTCTGCTGCGTTCAGGACAATTTGGACATTTCAGACTCATTTGGTCAAATCCAGCTGCATTTAGAAAAATAATTAACTGACAAAATAAATGTGATTTAAAGACGTTTTTTCTGAATTTTATCAACAATTAATGTATCTGATGCACGAGGCTGCTTGAACTGTTCACTGTAGAAACAATATGTCAGTTCTGTCTGTTACTGATAATCTCAATGATAGAAACATTGGGTGCTTTGTAGATTCAGATGGAGCTTTGTTTAAATGTGCCGGATTATAATAAAACTGAAAACATATATGTGTCGTCCCTCAGAAACTTGAACATTTAGTTCGTAATCGGTGTGTAAATAAGAAGAATATTGTAGAAGGCAGGAGTTGTCTTATGAGTTAAAACATGTGGAGGCTCCTTCTGTAAAAGCAGCTTAATTTGATAAAACAGTATCGTATAATATTTTGGACTTTCCATTACATACGGTTAACTTTTTTTCAACAAGGAGTACAAACGATGAAGGTTGAGGTTGGACTCAACATGGAACCTCCCTCCTCTTGTTTGTTTGTGTGTGTTTCATGTCATTTAGACTGAGTTCAGTCATTTTTCACATGTGATTCGGACGTGTCGTTCTTCTTTTTATTTTTCAGTGTGTAGTTTCCAGATGAAATAACTGAAGATGAGTCGTGGTTCCTTGACTTGGGTTCTCCTTCTCATCTGAACCTTTCCTCAGGCTGGTTATCATGTGCTTCACATAGAAACCTTCTGACTTCAGGTCAGCACAGTCACCTCAGAAACAGCAGAGAAACTAAGACTCACTTTCTTTGGACACAGTTATTTTGATTAAATGATAAAATGTTCTTCCACAGTGACTCCTCACAGGAAACTGTATTAAAATGTGATTTGTTGTTTTTTATGGTAAAATATAAAATCTTTTTATCAAACTAAAGAGTAATTATTTTTGTTCCTAATATTTTGTCCCTGTTGTTAAACTGGTGGTTTTGTGGGGAAACATCAGTGTGAGGCTTTAAAAGGACGTTTGTGTGTCGTCCTCCATGTCTCTCAGGTGTGGTGGTGAAGTTTTGGAGGTTGTGTGTTCAGCTCCAGGTCAGACAGTGACTTGAAGGAAGTCCTCCTCACCCAGAGGAAGGACGGCCCTCACCACCTGAGTGGTTTCAGAGAAAGAGTCGTTCATCTGACTCGTCCCAGACATTTGAGTCAGGAGTTGATGGTTCGGACGTGAAAATCTCAGGAAAATGTAAAGGTCGGGACTTGAACCCCGACCTCCTGATATCAAACCCTTTACTTTACATCTACACTAAAAACCCAGAGCCCGCTGGCTCCTGCCTGGAGCTGGGTAGTCGCCTTTTTTCAGCTTTTTGCCGCTTAAACCAGAAATAGAAGCTAAAAATTTTATGTTTTTAGTTGAGAAGTAGCTCGGTGCATTAAAAAGCAGCCTCCAACTCTAGAGGTTGCAGGTTGATTCAACTCCCGACTCACTGAGCCGTTCAGTCAGTGACTCCCTCAACCTGAGACTCTCCTCTGGACTCTGGAGAAGCTTTGAGTGTTGGACCAGTGAAGCAGCTGAAGACTGAAGACACAGTCTCTCAGTGTTTTTACAGCCACTAACCCTCCACCTCCAAATGTCTGAACCTTCTAACAGTCACAGCTCTTTGAGCTCATCTGAAGATCTTTAGTTTAACTTTGATTTAAATTCACATGAGCAGAAGAATTCTTCTTAGAGTTTCATCTATGAATTAAATATTTTCTCCACTGGACAGATTCCTGAATCTCAAGATTATCAAAGACCTGGACACTTTAAAGCCACAGAAACACAGAAACACATTCAGCAGCTTTTCTGACTTTTATTAAATATGTAAATAACTGCACAACTTTTCAAGTGTGACAGATTCTTTGGAGTAAAACAACAAGAGGTAACACACAATGTCTGATTAGTTACAGCATCAAATGTTTGAAGCACTCAACAAGGAAAACATTTCAGATTTATGAAAATATGATTTAAAAAACTATTCAAAATGAAATGAGTTCATTTGTTTTCGCTGCAGATCCTTAATTCCTACAAAGCTAAAATATACAGAAAGATGAATGAAAACTAAGCTACTTATAGTACATACAGTGATATAATATGAAAACATGTACTAACATGAGGAGGAGCTTTTACACTGGAGAGGAGCAGGGACCTGATTTTTAATGTTCTTCTTCACTGTACAGTTTCTTTAATGTTGTTTGTTGTTCATCAGGATTTCTGGTTGACATATAGATTTTCTCAGGAGGGATTTCTCCACTGAATCTTTGCCCTCAGATCCTCCCGTCCAGGTTCTTGTCGTGGTGTCGTCCTGAGGGCTGCTCTGGTTGTGGTGATCCATCAGCATGTTCTCCACCTGCAGTAAACACA
>NC_061792.1:1828874-1954874 GCF_022458985.1 Mugil cephalus
GTCAAGTCCGATTGTCTGTTCTCTTCCCCTCTTCCATGTCCATTTAACCGTCCTCGGTCCTTTTCTGCATTCTCCTTTCCTTGTTCGGCAGCAGGGTTTGGTTCCTCTCCACCCTCTCCATTTGCGTTCTTGTTGTCCTCGCTAACTTTGTTCACGTTCTCCGCTCCACCGACATCCTTTCCACCAGTTTTCGGATCCTCCTCTTCCTCGATCCCCATGTCCTCCTCACCCTTATCTAGGTCCTCTGTTTGACCTTGGCCTCCTTTGCCGTCGTGGTTGTCGCTTCCGTTCTCCTCCTCCACTTCCTCATCCATCTCCTCCTCCGTCCTTCTCCTCTCCGCGCACTCCCATGAGTAGTGGCCACTCTCTCCGCACCTGAAACACTTGAACTCCGGGCATTCTCTGAAGATGTGTCCCGGCTTGATGCATTTTCTGCACACTTGGATCTGTCTATCATGGATCACACGGAAATACTCCACGCCTCTCATGGTTTCAAATTTAGTGGCGTATGGCAGTGACCTGACTTGCTCGTTGAACCGGACCTTTAAAAATCTCGTGCCGTCGGCACTGTCTGTGCCTGGCCACACACGGTGTTTAATTGCCGACAGTGGCCGGACCCCCATTCATTAAGTCTTTCCATGATCGTGCTGTCTTTCAGATACACAGGTAAGTTTAGGAAAGAGACGACCATGTCGCTGTTCGTTATGTCACGTCCGATCACTGGCACTCCATTTATTCTTATGCCGTCAATCAACTTTGCCTTCCCGGCACCATCCTTCATTGTAATTTCAAATTTCTTGTCCGTCTTCATTCTACAACCTAAAATTTCCCCACACTCCTTCTTTACACCTTTCAGCAGGTCCATTACCGCGATTGATTTCGTATCTTCCACCTCCACTTCCACCGTCAGCTCCCTCCCCATCTTTTTCGTGTTTACAGCCATTCCTTGCTCCTGAGTGTTCATTGTCTTCCTCCCCTTGATTCCTCATCATAAGCTTAAGCGGAGAAAAAAAAAACAATCTCCCGAACAGCCCGAGAGCCGTCGGGGAAATTACGGGGACAATAAGCCCAAAAGATCAAATAAAACAACTATCTTCTGATTTCAACCAAAGAACAAAATTATCACAGAGGAGAAGTCAGGCCCTCGCTGTGCAAATACGAAATTCGCGCCACTCGCGATCACCACTCCCAGTATCGGGCGTGTTCAGGTTGGTATGGCCGTAAGCAACGTCAGCTGTCAAAAAATACACAAGCCTCATTCAACACCATGTGGAAACTCACCCGGGCATGATGGTGTGTTCCCGGCCCTGTCGGTTACCTGTCGGTTTCCTTTCCCGCTCCCATTGGGACAGTTGAGGAAGTGGGCTGGGCCGGACGGCTCCCCGACCTAAGTTGGGCGGTGGAGGCATGTGGAGGGGGCGTGGTGCATCAGCTGCAGAGGAGAGGTGTGGGGAGGGCTCAGGAGAGCAGCGCCAGGCGCGCCTGTAGCTAGTTGACTAATCACTGTCCCCTTTTAAACGCAGTAGCGTGCTGGACCTGCAGGCACAGTCAGACAGAGATGAGGAAGCTGACACCCAGCCCAGAGAAGAGATAGCCTGTGATCAGCTGAG
This sequence comes from Mugil cephalus, assembly GCF_022458985.1. Lineage (NCBI taxonomy): Eukaryota > Metazoa > Chordata > Actinopteri > Mugiliformes > Mugilidae > Mugil > Mugil cephalus. The sequence continues at coordinate 1,830,485 of NC_061792.1, forward strand.
TGTTGGCGTTCCTCTGAGTTAGAATAAAGAGCCCGCAAATGGCTAACTGTCTGTGTGTGTGGTCTGTGAAACTGGGGAACCCATAGTGGTAGCAGACATATGGCATGCGCTCAATGGGGTCCGCCCAACAAAAATCAGACGTATCAAAGCGTGCATTCGCATGGATCCAACCATCTTTCCTTTGTACATCCCAGTCAACGTGGAATAGAGTGCACATGTAGGAGTGCCAAACTCCTCCCTATCCATGCCGCAATTTAAATATGGAAATGAATTTAAATAGGGCCTACATCGCGGATTCCCCACTCTGTACAATCAGATGATTCAGTATGAGTAAAGCGAAAAACAGGAACTTCACTAAGTCTGAGGTCGAAGTGTTATTAAATCAAGTAGAGACACAGATATTCTATTTGGTAGCCTGTCGTCAGGCATAAACACAAAAAGAAAAGTGTGTGGGAGCGTGTGTGTGAAGCTGTTAATGATGTGGGTTCGGAGCAGCTCACACACAAGGAAATCAAAAAGAAATGGTCTGATATAAAGGTGGAAGTGAAGTGGAGTATTTCTCCTGGACCTGTCCAAGCAGCACCAGCATCCCTTCACCAGGCTGATTGCCCTTTCCACTACTCCCTGAGTTCAGGAACAGAGGTCATCCTCTCTTGGTCAGTGCTGGGGTTGGTGAGAGCGGTCAACAGCTACGGTGCCCTGGGGTCAAATGAAGGCAGAAAACACGTGAAATAGATTTAGTTTCCTTTGTTCATACACCATTTGAATGAATCACACTTTTTTCTAATTATAGGTGCTTTAGTGGGAAACGAATACTTAGGACAAAACAGCTTTATTAACAGATAAATTATTTATTCACCAAGAAGCCACATATTGCGCACTGTGCCAGCCTCCAGCCTGTTCCCAACCATGCTGTTGGTCGGAATGAACGAGTCCTGCATTGAACCAGGCCACCTAGCCACGATGTCAATGAGCTACATTTGTGCATCACATAGTGTTTGAACATTTATGGAATGAAAATGTTTCCTGTTGACAAAAACAAATTCATCCTGTGATGCCAATAGCTCCGATTACATTAGGGAAATCAGCTCTTGCTGCAAATTGCACTTTAATGTTGGCCTGTTCAACAGCATTGTATGGGAACTTGATGTATGTGGATGACATTCTGGTGATCCCGTTCCACACAGCTGGCATTGCTTGACTCAGGGTTGACATGACCTCCTGATCGGTCGGCCAGTTCCCGTTGGAAAGCCCCTGGTGCCAGGAACCCTAGAGTGGTCAGCACCTGTGTGGGCATGGACAACCCCTGGTTCCGCGCTGTGTTGCGCTCTAGGGTTGGCTGTAGCTCTGTGTACAGCTGGAGTAATACTGGCCTCAGTAAACGAAAATGACTCATGAGTCAGTTGTTGTCGTTTGCAAGCAGATGTTCATGTACTCTAAACACTCGCTCACGCCTAATGTTACAATTTGCGATGTCTTCCAACAAAGATTACTTGATTTCACATGACTGACAGTTCCTCAGTATCGCCTCTTAGTGTCGCCAAAGGAACAAGGAAACGGTGTATGTCAGCCATGAAGTTGGCGGAGGGCACCGCACATTTCCAGGTCATTTCACTTTTGATACATCTGAACGTTGACGTGGGCGCATGCCACGTTTCTGCGTGCACCCAATTTTGTTACATGAGGCCCCTTGTCTGTTTAGGTGGTGCAGACATATGTGTGTGCTACTTGCCTGAGCACGTTGCCATAGAGATTGATATGAGTCGAGCGACGTTGCTGCTGGTGCGAACAGGAGAGAGGGAAATGGAAATGGAGACAGAAACAGAGACTGGGGGGTTTCGGCAAGTGGTGGTATTCCCATTACTTTCAGTTTATAGCTCGAAAGGTCAAAATATTTGAGTGAAATGCACTCTATGCACTCTATGAGATTGATATGAGTCGAGCGACGTTGCTGCTGGTGCGAACAGGAAAGAGGGAAATGGAAATTGAGACAGAAACAGAGACTGGGGGGTTTCGGCAAGTGGTGGTATTCCCATTACTTTCACTTTATAGCTCGAAAGGTCAAAATATTTGAGTGAAATGCACTCTATGCCCAGGAAACAAGTTTCTTTCAACTGCTGCGAAGTCAATGAGCAACCTGTCCAAGCATTTGTCAGCCCAGCATGGCAATACCAACCTTGTGGCAAAAGATCCTCCTCGCCGGTCATCTGAAGGAGTCGATGAGCAACCAACCCCACCTAAACAAGCAAAGCTTTTTTCAAGTGTTGGAGCGCAGAAGCAGGTAACACAGAAAGACATTTACAGGCTGGTTGCTGGGTCCGTTGTAGAGAACATGCTTCCCCGGTTGACAATTGAATCACCCAGGTTTCAAAAAAATACTAGATGAAATAGTCACGACTCGCAAGCCAATGTCTGACAGGACCTGTTGTTTGTGGATTTAACAGTGCGGCATAACTCTTTGTGGTTTCATATGGTTTTATAAGCCATGTTGTATACATTTATAAAATAAACATTAAGAGATGATAGGGCTGTGATGTCCATCCATGTATCCACTCGGTAAATTAAGAAATGGGAAAGTAAAGTAATAAGTAGTGAAGTTACTTTTCAAATGCAGTAACTAGTAAAGTAATGTCATTACAATTCACAGAAGTAACTGGTAAAAAGTGAGCAATTACTTTTTGCTAGTAACTTCCCCAACACTGATGACTAGAGCTGCACTGTAAAAAATTACTACTAAGATACATTACGAGAAAAAAACCAATTAGAAATGCACAAGATTTATTTATTGGAAGATGTATTGTTAAAAATAAATGACCAATAAGGAATACACTGTAAAAAAATAAAACATTACACAAAAAATACAAAAAAAAAGGTGGTGGAGTGATGAACTGCATGAAGCCAATTGACTGTAACGTTCACTGCCCCCCAGTGGTCACTGAGAGGAACTACAACTGTCCACATCCTATGACACTGATATTCAAACGCAATTCAAACACAACTCAGTGAATGACCAGATATCAAAGTCCTACAGCTCCACCCAGCCAACCCACTCTTTTCTGGCTCAAACCATAGATAGAACCAAATGAATTGCAACCCAAGGTGCTTTACACATAGAACAACCAAATATAATACAAGTCCGCAGGAACGTCCCACTTCCCACCCCCACTCACACAAACGCATGCACACGCATAACGGAGGGATATAAAGAGCACAGTTAAAATGAGTGACATGGCTGAGCAGGGACGGACTAGTGAGGACACGCCATCACAGAGGACCGTCCACACTAGGACTCGATCACATGACCCAAGTGAAGGGACAACACAGCAGGGACCACCCCAGGCCAGGCAGACGGAGGAGTCCATGCCACAACCACAGGCAGTGACTGGGCCCACCCACCCCGCCAAGCCAGGACCATCCTCACCGTGTCATCACAGCTCCCAGAGAGGACGGTCCTCAGTGAGGAAACACTAGAGTTGGAGGAAAAGATTAAACAACAACAATAACTAGAAAATTCCCTCTGGGAAATTTTGAAAGGGCTACGGGGGGGTTGGTGCCGGGGTTGGAAATGTGTGGGACACAGGGATCAGCAGTAATAACAGCAGAGACATAAGAGGAGTCCCTGATTAATGAATTGGTCTCAGGCGTGGCCCAGGCCTGCGGCTTAGGGGTTGCCGTGGCAACCCAAGGTGATTGTCAATGACGACAGAACCGTGCGGAGCCGGGACACAGAGAGACGTGGAGAAATAGGCTGATTTTCCCACTTTTCGCTGGTCTTACATTTGGGCTTCGTAAGACCTTCCTGAAGACTGTGATATGTTTTTTTTGTCCTTCTAGAGAAAATATTTTGGATAAACTTGCGTTAAAAACAGTGGTCACTTCTTCTCTCAGAAAATCTTTGCATTGGAGTGAATGGAGAGCAGACAGGTACTTTACCGTGAACTGAGGCTTGCAGTTTAAATTCTGTACGTCTCACTGCTTTGCTGAGCACATTGTGAGAGACAGAACAAGTTTGTCTACAACTGTGGGGAAAAAAAATCTTGTGTCTAGTATATAAATTGTGGCTGGGACGAGCGTGGAAAGAGAAACATTTCAAGCCATTTCACACACGTGCCTTCACTCTAACTAACAAGCTTGTGCACTCTAAAACGGATTTCGACAGAAAATTTCATGGTATTGAACAGTGATTTTTACTATAAATGATGAAGTGCGTGAAGTCATTGTAATGGATTCAGAGACCCTTTGTTGCTTAGTCGGGACTGAGAGCTGTGTTGCTTGTTCACTACGTTTACTTCCTCTTCCTCTTTGTCTTTGGGTTTATTGCGTCTCCTACAGCTCTCTGGGTGTTTCCTGGTCTCACTTTTACCAGGATCGATTCTCAGATCGTTTTCTCCGTGTCAACCTCCCCCTGAAGGTAATGAATGAGTTTATGAGTTAATGAGTTTTTAATGTTTTCTTCATTAAGAGTCAGAATGATCTGTGAAGGAGTTTAAATCTCCCCACTTCATGCCACAGACCTTCAGCTCCACTTCCTCTTCTTCTGTGTAAAGCTGCTGTTTAGAGTCAGGTTTACTGTAATGTGCCCTGGTAGAGTAAAGCTAGACATTAACTGGTGATGAGTGAAGCCTTTAAAGAGCAGCAGTGGTTGAGTTTAAATATCTGGCTCTGACCGGTATGACAGAATATTTTCCTGGTGAAGAAAGGAACTTCTTTTATTTCATTTGATTCTTTGATGGAGGTTGGAGACAGTTTCGGTCATGATGTGGTTTCAAGCTGATGTTCCCACCTGGAAGACCTGGACCAGGACCAGAATTATAATCAGAATCAGGACAGTGTATCTCCTCACGACCAAGTATTAGTGGAGATGTTTCTCCCTCTGGTGGTGATGCGATGAACTACATGAAGTCAGTTTACTGTGATGATCACTGCCCTCCACTGGGCACTGTCAGGAACCACAACTGTCCACATCCCATAATACTTATGTTCATTGACTGCAGGGTTTTAACTCTAGTTTTCAAGAGGCTGATGATGAACACACTACTACTACTAACAGACTGACTGCTGGGTGGTCACTGCCCTCTGGTGGCCACATACAGGAACTCCAGCTAAACATCACACTGAGGTGGTGAAGTGGTGAAAGTAACTCAGTACTTTAACTCCACCTCTTAAAGAGCTTGTGACTCAAGTGAAGATGTTCGTCTGTCATCTGACATCTGTGAAATGCTGTAACCAGACATTGAAGTGACTGAATATTAAGGAGCTGGAGCTTCTGGTCAGACTCAGTCTCAGTGAAGGCATCATGTGTGTCCCCTATGGCTTCATCTAGTGGACTGATAGTAGAAGCTACAACCAGCAGAGATGGTTCCAGTGGATGCTCTCATGAATGACGCGTGTTTTCTCTGCAGGTGTAGGACAAAGTGTGAGCTGATGTGAATCCAGCAGCATGGACCAGAGCGAAGCTCTGAGGTGACAGGACCATCTCTAAGTGTTGTTAGTTAAAGATGTCAGTCCAGGACACCAGGACACTGGATAGAAACATTAAGAGTCCAGATCTAGACTGAAGCTTCGCTGAACAACCACAGCCTGCTCACACCAGGAGGATCTTTCTGTGCATGGTGTAGTTCAAGCTCAGTGTTTGAGGATTTCATTCATAGTCACTGGTTTATTGTCACTTCTACAGGATGTTGATAGAAACATTCAGAGATGGGAGATACTGGTTCCTGTGGTCCCACTGTACTACATACACAATAACTACTAGTAGTACAATTACTGCAGTACTACTGCACCATGTTACGACAAAACAGAAGAGCCTCCATGAGGACAAACTACCTGAGAATGAACTCCTGTGGATTCAGAGGACATGTTCACATGTTGTCAGAGTTAAGATGACTGAGTTCTCAGAAACTTCTACAGCCATCCATCAGTAAAACCATCTCCTCCATCTCTCTGCAGCCTCCAGCCCCTCAGACCTGACTCTGAGGACCAGAATGAATATCCACTGGTGGACAATGAAGCTGTTGTTACAGCAGGTATGTTTTTACCATGTTATCTTGAGTTGAAACTGAAGCTCAGGCGAGATGTAGAGAAGGTTCAGAGCAGACAGTTGGATGATCTGATTAAAATGAAACTGTCCAACATGGAATCACAAAACAGCAACTGTTTGTATCAGTCAGTATTCAGTGGTGAATTCATGGGTGGGATGAAAAAAGACGGAGGGGATGGGATGGGTCGAGACGGTTTGAGGGATGTTAGGGATTTCACTAAAAACAACACGTGTTAATTGGTCAGAATAGAGGGTCAGAGAGACGAAATTAGAAGGGTTGGACAGTATGGGATAAAAATGTTTGAAGGAGATGGGATAAAGAAGATGGTATTAAAGGAGTCAAGTGAATGGGATGAAGTGCACTGCTCCACTGTAAACACTACACTGCTACAAATCTCTGAGATGCTTGTGTCCTTTTTCCTGTAGAGAAGTTGGTTGCCGCCATGAGGAGTTTGTGAAAAGGATGTCGATAGAAGTCCTTACACAGCTCCTGGAGGCCCTCGTAACAGACAGTGTCTTGACTGATTTGGAGAAAGAAGCGATATCTGAGAAGAACTCAGTCAGAGCAGACAGGGTACGCCACTTCATTGACACTGTAAAGAGAAAGGGAGAGGAGGCCTGCAGGAAGTTGATCCAGCATCTTCAGTCCATAGATCCTGCTCTTTCCCATCACCTGGGTTTGCCCTCTGTTCAAACTGCTCAGAAAGGTGAGGCCACGTCTTTCTCTGGTCATGGTTGTTTTAATGTTTACTGGAGCTGTGAGGATGGAAAGCTGCTTCTCTTAGTGTGTTCAACATGTTGAATCCTTAACTTGGTCCTGAGATGACTAGAACATACGCTCTTCACTTCAAAGCTGAATTCCTTCTCTTGTGTGTGTGTTTTTTTTTTTGTTTTTTTTTTGATATTTAAATAAATCCCATTTGGTTGTACCTGTAACTGAGAAGAAGATCTGACCAGATGTGAGGACACATTCATGAGTAAATGTAGATCATTCCAAGGTTCCAGTTAGTGTTTTTTGATGCTGTGTACTGTAAACTGCTCTACAACACATCAGATGGTCTGATTATCTGTTGTTGTGTCGTTCAGATGCTCATGATGAGTGTCGACGTAAACTTAAATCTGCTCTGAAGGAGAAGTTCCAGTCTGTGTTTGAGGGGATTGCTAAAGCTGGAAAATCAACCCTTCTGAATGAGATCTACACAGAGCTCTACATCACAGATGGAGGGACTGCAGAGGTCAATGATGAACATGAGGTCAGACAGATTGAAACAGCATCCAGGAAACCACACAGACCAGAAACAACCATCAGGTGTGAAGACCTCTTTAAAGCCTCACCTGGAAGACATAAACCAATCAGAAGACTGATGACAAAGGGAGTGGCTGGCATTGGAAAAACAGTTTTAACACAGAAGTTCACTCTGGACTGGGCTGAAGACAAAGCCAACCAGGACATCCTCTTCATATTTCCATTGACTTTCAGAGAGCTGAATGTGGTGAAAGAGGAAAAGTTCAGTTTGGTGGAACTTGTTCATCACTTCTTCACTGAAACCAAAGAAGCAGGAATCTACAGCTTTGAAGAGTTCCAGGTTGTGTTCATCTTTGACGGTCTGGATGAGTGTCGGCCTCCTCTGGACTTCCGCAAAACTAGGATCCTGACTGATGTTACAGAGTTCACCTCAGTGGATGTGCTCCTGACAAACCTCATCAGGGGGAAACTGCTTCCCTCTGCTCGACTCTGGTTAACCACACGACCTGCAGCAGTCAATCAGATCCTTTGCAACTCCGTTGACATGGTGACAGAGGTCAGAGGGTTCACTGACCCCCAGAAGGAGGAGTACTTCAGGAAGAGGTTCAGAGATGAGGAGCAGGCCAGCAGGATCATCTCCCACATCAAGACATCACGAAGCCTCCACATCATGTGTCACATCCCAGTCTTCTGCTGGATCACTGCTACAGTTCTGGAGGATGTGTTGGAAACCAGAGAGGGAGGAGAGCTGCCCAAGACCCTGACTGAGATGTATATCCACTTCCTGGTGGTTCAGGCCAAAGTCAAGAAGGTCAAGTATGATGAAGGAGATGAAACAGATCCACACTGGAGTCCAGAGAACAGGAAGATGATTGAGTCTCTGGGAAAACTGTCTTTTGATCAGCTGCTGAAAGGAAACCTGATCTTCTATGAATCAGACCTGACAGAGTGTGGCATCGATATCAGAGCAGCCTCACTGTACTCAGGAGTGTTCACACAGATCTTTAAAGAGGAGAAAGGCCTGTACCAGAACAAGGTGTTCTGCTTCGTCCATCTGAGCGTTCAAGAGTTTCTGGCTGCTCTTCATGTCCATCTGTCCTTCATCAACTCTGGTGTCAACCTGATGGAAGAACAACAAACTACATCACTGTTGTCTAAAGTCTTTAAGAAACGAAAACCTCTCCATCAGAGTGCTGTGGACAAGGCCTTGCAGAGTCCAAATGGACACCTGGACTTGTTCCTCCGCTTCCTCCTGGGTCTTTCACTGCAGAACAATCAGACTCTCCTACAAGGCCTGCTGACACAGACAGGAAGTATCTCACAGACCAGTCAGGAAACAGTCCAGTACATCAAGAAGAAGATTAAGAAGGATCTGACTGCAGAGAGAAGCATCAATCTGTTCCACTGTCTGAATGAACTGAATGATGGTTCTCTAGTGGAGGAGATCCAGCAGTCCCTGAGATCAGGACGTCTCTCCACAGATAAACTGTCTCCTTCTCAGTGGTCAGCTCTGGTCTTCATCTTACTGTCATCAGGAGAAGATCTGGATGAGTTCAACCTGAAGAAATACTCTGCTTCAGAGGAGGCTCTTCAAAGGCTGTTGCCAGTGGCCAAAGCCTCCAACAAAGCTCTGTAAGTTCATCATCAATAAATTCACAGCAACCTGTCAGGTCACATAAGTTAAAGGGTTTTCTGTCATTGTCTCTTCAGACTGAGTGACTGTAACCTCTCGGAGAGAAGCTGTGAAGCTCTGTCTTCAGTCCTCAACTCCCAGTCTTCTAATCTGAAACATCTGGACCTGAGTGGAAACAACCTTGAGGGTTCAGGAGTGCAGCATCTGTCTGCTGGACTGGAGAGTCCAAACTGTAAACTGGAGACTCTGAGGTCAGTTTTCATTTCTTTTCTTCTTAGGCTTCTGAAGAATGGGGATCTAGTTTAGATAAGTTCTCTTGTCAGATAGAAAAGGAGCTCAGAGAGTTGAAATGAAGGAGCATCATGTTCCTGAACATCAGCAGGTATCTCCTCAGTCTTCAGTAGTGGGTCTGATCACAAACCGAATCAAGTCCAGTCTTCACATGTGTTCACATTATCAGAATGTGAAATCTTCGAGAAATCCCCTTATAGTCTGACTCCAATGAGGAAAGATGGAGGACAACGTCCACAGTGTTGTTGATGAATGATTGGAGAGTTGAGTTCTCAACTCACATCTTTTATTTGTTTTTATTAATTTTCCAATAGGAACATGCATAACATGCCAACTCATAACACACTAATTTCACAACAAAATACAAGCTGACCTTACTTCACACATACACAAAAAATACAAAATAAATAAAAAAAATGTATAAGAGAAAAATAGAATAAAAAATACAAAATAATAATGCTGATATCTGTACCACCTGTACCACAGACATTGTTCCCACCCACCTGCTGAAGGAAGTTTTTAATACCTTAGGTCCCACAGTCTCACTCTGTCAGTAGCCTGGTTAATGTGTCTGTTCCATCATGTTTCAAACATGCAGTTGTTTAGCCAATCATCAAAAACCAAACCTAGATTCTCAATAACTTTCGGCCAAACTCAAAGCTCCCTTTTCTATCCAATGTCTTGGATAAAAATGTCTACTCCCAGCTTCTGTCTTTCTTGCATAAAAACAATATCCTGGATAAATCTCCGTCAGGTTTTGGGTCACAGCATAGTACAGAGTCAGCACTGCCTCCATGACACCAAACTATGGATGGCAAATAACTACCTCCAACTGAATGACAGGAAGACAGAAGTGGTCTTTTTTGGCTCCCAAAACTCCTCTAAAGGTATAAAATCACTTAGGTCCCCTGTCACCCAATCTTCACACTCACTAGAAATCTTGGGGTGATCTTTGAGCAACATCTAAAATTCGCTAAACACATTCTGTGGTGAAAAGTATTTTTTTCCAACTATGAAATATTGCCAAACTAAAATTAGTTCTCTCCCTCTCTGACCTTAAAACAGCAAACAGTCACTGATGCCCTGATTACGTCTAGATTAGATTACTGCAATTTACTCAGCCAGATGAGTTTGTATCAGCCAGACTTCTCTATACCGATTGCAGTTGGTCCAGAATTCTGCTGCCAGATTGCTAACAGGCCCTAGGAGGAGAGAACATATAACACCAATACTAGCATCCCTTCACTGGCTCCATGTCAAATACAGGACACAGTTTAAGGTTCTTGTATTTGTTTTTCAAGCACTACATTGCCTTGACCCCCAATACAAATACATCTGTGACCTACTCTCCCCGCTCTCCAACCCAAGATCTCTCAGATCTTCAAATCAGCTGCTCCTGACTGTCCCCCGGTCTAGGCTACGAGGAAAGGGTGATCGCGCCTTCACTGTAGCGGCCCCAAAGCTGTGAAACAGTTTACCCTTTGCAATCAGATGCTCCACCTCTGTAACCACCTTCAAGGCCAATCTTAATACTTTTATGTTCTCCCAGGCCTTTAAGTGTCCTTAATTAGTCTCAGGTGTCATCTCCCTATGTGTGTCCCTCTGTCTTGATTTTCCAGGCTGTGCCAGCCTCGGTTATCTTGCTCTGCACCTGTTTGTAATTGGTGATCTCCCAATTGTACAGCACTTTGGTCAACCCTTGTTATTTTTAAATGTGCTTAATTGATTTGATTTGATAATATAATGGCAAAGACTTAAAACTGAAGCTGTCACACCCAGTAGCCTGATATATAAATCTAATGTATTGTTGTTTGTGAAAGTCCTTTAAGGGTATCCAGGCAGGAAAATCCAAAGACAAAAACTGAACTCACGATACATGGTTCGGAAAACACACAGGTCAGAAACAAGGCCAGAAGGCAACAAATGGAACACAAGACGGTGATGCGACTGGGAACAAAGGGAAGGCAGGGCAATATATACACACGGGCTGAGGGATGGCAAGACACGGGTGAGACAGATCAGGGCAATTACACAGGGAGAACCCACTGACTGTATATACTATGGACAAACCCATCGTGATGTCACCCGTTGGATTCTGACTCTCGAAAATTAAGCCTGAAGTGGGCGGAGCCTGCGGTCGCCATGTTGGATAAGCTTTACTCGCCCACACTATATATATGTGTGTATATATATATACTATAAATATATATATACTATAAATATATGAATATAGATATGGGGGTCGGATTGGGGCGGAGCTAAAGCAGCCTGAACGTTGAAGCCCACCCACCCAACACAGCGCTACCGGGTTAGCTCAGGCTACTGAGCTAGGCTAAAGGCTATCCAAGGTGCTAGCAGCTGGCTAACGCGTGAAGTTGCTCCCGGTTTGATGCCATTTGTTCCGATTAAAATATGCCTGTCTCAAAGCGGGAACGCCCTTAATTATGCAGAATTTCAAAAATGAATAAAAAATAAACGAATGAGTGAAAATTCACCCCTCGAGCAGTTGTCACGAATAGTGAAAAAAAAACATTGAGACCAAAACTGTTTTTTGAATCAGGCTGTAAACATGTTTAATAATGCTGTAAAGTAGTTTTTAAAGATTCTATGAATGTCTTGACTGACTCATAGAAGGTTTGCTTAATGAACCTCAGTTTATTTTCAAATTTCATCGTTCATTCAGTTTTCTGTTTGTTTCCCTATATCTTTAATCTGATTCCCTATTGTATCTCTATTGTAATTTTTGGGTCGTTGTGTCTCTAGGTTTTGCAATTTCTTCTCTAATTGATTGTATTTTAATCTCCGGGTTTTCCTTAGATGAGTTGTTCTTGACATTACCTTCCCTCTCATAACATAACTCATAACATTCACAAATGTGACCAGAACATTATCCATCCTGTCCTGATTATTATGTATCCAACTTCATCATCTCTTTTTTCTTTAATCAGATCAAAGATCAATGAATTAGATATCATTATCACAACCCCTCTTTTTCTACTATTTTTACATGAACTATAACAGGTATTGGAGTACCCAAATTTTTTTCGTTTCTCATGTTCTGCTTTTGACGTGTGTCTCTTGTAAAAATATTATTTGGGACTTATTTTCATATTATGCGTCATTATTACTCAAACATAGGGAAATATAGATGACTTTCTAATAGTGTTGCCTCCCAAATAACACAGTAAAACAAGAACAAAGCAGAACAAGGTCAACTGAACATAGTAAAAAACAGACCTCCAAACTGTGAGGAGATAGCTCGTCACTGAGACCCCATTTGTGGGTCGAGATAGGATGGTAGGGTTAGTCCTAGCCACCCATCCTAAAGTCCAACTCATGCTTTTGAAAATGAGGTCGTCCCTCCCAGATATTTACTGACGGAAAGCCTCAATAGAGCCTGACTTTAAATCAAATAACTAAAGTCTTGTAGTCTAGTCTCATAATGGCAGTAATAACAGCTTTTGTGATGATTTCTAATTCTTCATTTTAACTCCCTTACACTGGTGACCATCTCTGGGCCATATGATCACTCTGGAAACTCTGAAGTTTATACTGCGCTCTCCGGGTGACGTCGTCCTCTGCCGCGCCATGTCCCGTTACCTTCTGCCATGACCCCAGCAGCTCTCCCAGGCGTGCTCCCCAGTCAGTCTCCCTCTCAGCGCCCCATCTCTCGACTGTTTCCACCCTGGACTCTGCTTCTTCCACCTGGTCCGATAGGTTGCGTATTTCTGCTGCTAACAAATCCAGTTTACAATTGATTTCTTGTCTGAGATGGGTGATTTCTTGTCGCACCGTGTTGTTACCGCCTTTAAGGTCTGTTTTGAGATCGTTAATCACCTAAATTATGTCTGTGGGCGCCATGGTCCACTTTGCCGACGTTGTCTCTGGCTGCTGTTGTATTTTTCTGTTTTATAGGCTCTCTTTTGTTGGCTCTCTGGATCTTCTAAGTGATCTTCCCCCATCCATTTGTTTTTTTGTTTTTTTATCAACCAATACTGAGTTTTGAGTTACTTTGGGTGTAAATTGCGGTTTGTCTGGGAGAGCCATCTCACAGTGTGTCTGCCTACCCCATGTGCAAACCGCATTCTGTGATGTGAACGTTTCATTTAGAAGAAAATTTAATGATATTTAGGACACAGTAATGTTGAGCTGAACATTTAAAACCTCAAAATATCTCATTGAATTATTCATCATTTTATCTCCATCTTTTATTCTTTATTCAGGTTGAGTTACTGCAGTTTGTCTAAGATCAGCTGTGGTTCTCTGGGACCAGCTCTGAAGTCCAACCCCTCCCATCTGAAACATCTGAACCTGAGAAACAACATCCTGGAGGATTCAGGAGTGAAGCAGCTGTGTGGTTTTCTGGAGAGTCCAGACTGTAGACTGGAGACTCTGGAGTGAGTTCACTGACTGTTACTGTTGTAGATCTGATATGTTTAATCACCAACTGAATCTAATTCCTGTTGCTCCATCAATTTGTAAATGTCCTTTAGTTCAAGATGAGTGTTTGTAGCAGAAACTGGAGAGAACGTCTACTGCTAGTTGTTGTTATTTATTTTGAATATGCATCAACACAAGATTTCCTGATCACTATCAAAGAAATTCTCTGCACAAAACAACACATCTGTGGAAGGAAACAACACTGAAAAAAGAAATGAACGACACATACACAAACTTTATTTATACACTTTTCACTCATAAAAAATGAAACAGAAACTGCTTCACATTTACTATTTTTGTATCTTGTCTTAAACTGGTTGATATGTGGACTTTGCTTGAGTTCCTCACTGAGATTGTTCCATAGGTTGACTCCAGTAACAGATGAGCAGAAACTCTTCAAGGTTGTTGATATGTTTAAGGTTTTGAAGTTGTGTTCCCTCTGCAATGATAACCTCCCTCCTAATTCCTAAATGTTTTTGAATGTTTTCTGCTAGTTGTCTGTTTCTGGCCTCAAACATGATGATTGGTGTTTGGTGAGATAGGATGTCAGTGAGTTTCAGGAGTTCTGATTGGATCAAAGTGGATCAGTGTGTTCTAGTAGTTGACCTGATCAATAGTCCTTATTGCTCTTTTCTGCAGGATGGTAAGTGAATGGAATGAAGTTTTCTACCTTAGCACAGTAATGGAAATATGGTGAGACCAGTGAACAGTAAAGTGTGCAGAGAGGATTCTGATCCAGTCATTGTTTTGCTTTGTGAATGACTGCAGTGCTTCTTGAAGCTTTGGACTGTACATGTTTGATGTGTGTTTCCATCTCAGCCTGTCATCTACTGTAACCCCTACAAACCTGCTTTCATGCACCCTTTCACTTTCAGCTTCAATGAAGCTTAAAGGCTGTTAGGACACAGTAATGTTGAGCTGAATATTTAAAACCTCAAAACATCTCATTGAATTATTCATCATTTTATCTCCATCTTTTATTCTTTATTCAGGTTAAGTTACTGCAGTTTGTCAGAGATCAGCTGTGATTCTCTGGGACCAGCTCTGAAGTCCAACCCCTCCCATCTGAAACATCTGAACCTGAGTAGAAACAAGCTGAAGGATTCAGGAGTGAAGCAGCTGCGTGGTTTTCTGGAGAGTCCAGAATGTAGACTGGAGACTCTGGAGTGAGTTCACTGTCTGTTACTGTTGTAGATCTGTTATGTTTAATCACCAACTGAATCTAATTCATCTTGCTCCATCAATATGTAAATGTCCTTTAGTTCAAGATGAGTGTTTGTAGCAGAAACTGGAGAGAACGTCTACTGTTAGTTGTTGTTATTTATTCTGAATATGCATCAACACAAGGTTTCCTGGGGCCTGTTGCACAAAACCAGGATAAGGGATCAATCCGGGATATGTTGGCTATCCTGGATGAACTTATCCATGATCCGGTTGCATGAAAGCAGGATATGTTTGACATGAGTTACCATGGAGATTTATTCTGTGGAGCTAGCCTGCTCCAGACCAGGCTTACTTCCAGGATCTATTTAATCTCATCCCTTATCTCAGTCAGCTGTCACTCAAATGGAAACCAATATTTATTCCACTTCCCACTACACATTGTTATCACATTCAACCACTGTCATTATTTAAACATTTGTCATCATTAATTGGCCTTATTCTAGATGATTTTTCAATCAGTAGATAGTTTAGTTTCCATTAGTCTATATATAAAACACACATACCATAGCAATATAAATACACGTCGAAGAGAAACATGATGTTCCTTTATTGAATAAGAATAAATCAAAGCCAGTAAAGTCACACAGTGCTCTACAAGATAGAAAGAACAGAATCACAGCATATTATACAACACACAAATAAATACAGGACAGATCCATACTTAAATGAACACACAATTGCGAGGCCTGTATACAGTATACAGCACAATAGGCCAAATAATATCAAATAATACAAATTCCTTTTCCATTACAGACCTAGTTTAACTTAACTCTAAAGCATGTGTCTCTACCACTACAGGCTATATTCACCTTAAATGTACAGAATATATTTTAACTGAAATAATTTCAGACGTATTGGTCTCTGACCAGCCGACCACTGTCTGGATTGTCCGAGTCCACCGTCTGATGTCACTCTGGGGACCCCTCCCACCTCAGGCAGGACACATAGTGGAGGACAGCACAGGCCACAGTGATGTCACATGTCCTGTCTGGGCTGACCTTAGATGGTGGAGACATTGGAAGCGTTCCTTCAGGAGGCCAAAGATCATCTCCATCCAGCCCTTGTCCTGGTGGGGACATTATTATATGTCTGCTGTGCTTCCTGAGGGTGTGAATATAGTGTGAGGCTAAAAGGCTGAGAGACATCCCCTCTGTCCCCCAGCAGGACGCCAGAGAACTCACCTGTGGGTGCTTTCATAACTATGTCCTGCTCCGATGGGAAGACGAACGATGTTCTCGTTGCCATGGTGAATCAGTGAATCTGTGATCCATCGCGGAGTCTACTTGAGGAGCCGCGTGCGCGCTCTAATCCAAGATTAGTTAAACCTGGACTTGATGAATCCGTGTCCGCTCATCCTGGCTTGATGTTTGTTCAACTGAATAAGCCTGGACGCTCTTGTTTAGGATTCATTGAGCTCAGACTTAGTCACTTATCCTGGATATCTGAATCCTACTTTTGTGCAATGGACCCCTGATTAGTACCAAACAGATTCTCCACACAACACAACACAATGAAAACCTGAAGAAGGAAAGAAGGAAACAAGAAGAAAACACAGAAAAAAGAAATGAACGATGCATTGTTGGTATGTTTAAGGTTTTGAAGTTGTGTTCCCTCTTCACTGATAACCTTCCTTTGGATTCCTAAATGTTCTTGAATGTTTTCTGCTAGTTGTCTGTTTCTGGCCTCAAACATGATGATTGGTGTTTGGTGAGATACAATGTCAGTGAGTTTCAGGAGTTCTGATTGGATCAAAGTGGATCACTGTGTTCTAGTAGTTGAACTGATCAATAGTCCTTATTGCTCTTTTCTGCAGGATGGTAAGTGAATGGAATGAAGTTTTCTACCTTAGCACAGTAATGGAAATATGGTGAGACCAGTGAACAGTAAAGTGTGCAGAGAGGATTCTGATCCAGTCATTGTTTTGCTTTGTGAATGACTGGAGTGCTTCTTGAAGCTTTGGACTGTACATGTTTGATTAGTGTTTCCATCTCAGCTTGTCATCTACTGTAACCCCTACAAACCTGCTTTCATGCACCCTTTCACTTTCAGCTTCAATGAAGCTTAAAGGCTGTTAGGACACAGAAATGTTGAGCTGAATATTTAAAACCTCAACACATCTCATTGAATTATTCATCATTTTATCTCCATCTTTTATTCTTTATTCAGGTTGAGTGACTGCAGGTTGTCAGAGATCAGCTGTGATTCTCTGGGACCAGCTCTGAAGTCCAACCCCTCCCATCTGAAACATCTGGACCTGAGTAGAAACAAGCTGAAGGATTCAGGAGTGAAGCAGCTGTGTGGTTTTCTGGAGAGTCCAGACTGTAGACTGGAGACTCTGGAGTGAGTTCACTGTCTGTTACTCTTGTAGATCTGATATGTTTAATTACCCACTGAATCTAATTCATGTTGCTCCATCAATTTGTAAATGTCCTTTAGTTCAAGATGAGTGTTTGTAGCAGAAACTGGAGAGAACGTCTACTGTTAGTTGTTGTTATTTATTCTGAATAGGCATCAACACAAGGTTTCCTGGGGCCTGTTGCACAAAACCAGGATAAGGGATCAATCCGGGATATGCTGGCTATCCTGGATGAACTTATCCATGATCCGGTTGCACGAAAGCTGGATATGTTTTGACATAAGTTACCATGGAGATTCGTCCTGTGGAGCTAACCTGCTCCAAACCAGGATAACTTCCAGGAACTACTTAATCTCATCCCTTATCTCAGTCAGCTGTCACTCAAATGGAAACCAATATTTATTCCACTGCCCACTACACATTGTTATCACATTCAACTAGACCCACTGTCATTATTTAAACATTTGTCATCATTAATTGGTATAATTGTAGATGATTTTTCAAACAGTAGATAGTTCAGTTTCCATTAGTCTATATATATATATATATATATATATATAAAAATAGGCCAAATAACGTCAAATAATACAAATTCCTTTTCCATTACAGACCCAGTTTAATTTAACTCTAAAGCATGTGTCTCTGCCACTACAGGCTATATTCACCTTAAATGTACAGAATACATTTTAACTGAAATAATTTCAGACGTATTGGTCTCTGACCAGCCGACCACTGTCTGGATTGTCCCAGTCCACCGTCTGATGTCACTCCGGGGGCCCTCTCCCTCCTCAGGCAGGACACATAGTGGAGGACAGCACAGGCCACAGTGATGTCACATGTCCTGTCTGGGCTGACCTTAGATGGTGGAGACATTGGAAGCGTTCCTTCAGGAGGCCAAAGATCATCTCCATCCAGCCCTTGTCCTGGTGGGGACATTATTATATGTCTGCTGTGCTTCCTGAGGGTGTGAATATGGTGTGAGGCTAAAAGGCTGGGAGACATCCCCTCTGTCCCCCAGCAGGACACCAGAGAACTCACCTGTCAATACAACATGTCATCAAAACCTCATAAACAGAGTTCAGTAGAGACATTCTAGACACAGCCATGATGTTAAAAGTGGTTATTAACAGATGTTAAGTGCACCACCTAGTGACTGGTGTCGATAGATTATAAAGGACCGAAAGGTTTAGGAGTCATGGACCGAGCCAGGTCACTCTGATCAAGTAGTCATCACTGCAGAACCTTTCTATAAGATGTAGACTATTAAACTGATCAATGCACATCACAAGCAATGTAGTGTGCAGTGTGCGCGCTCTGATCCAAGATTAGTTAAACCTGGGCTTGATGAATCCGTGTCCGCTCATCCTGGCTTGATGTCTGTGCAACCGAATAAGCCTGGACGCTCTTGTTTAGGATTCATTGAGCTAGCTCAGACTTAGTCACTTATTCTGGATATCTGAATCTTATTTTTGTGCAATGGACCCATGATTAGTACCAAACAGATTCTCCACGCAACGCAACGCAACGCAACACAACGCAACACAACACAATGAAAACCTGAAGAAGGAAACAAGAATAAAACACAGAAAAAAGAAATGAACGACACATTGTTGGTATGTTTAAGGTTTTGAAGTTGTGTTCCCTCTTCACTGATAACCTTCCTTCGGATTCCTAAATGTTTTTGAATGTTTTCTGCTATTTGTCTGTTTCTGGCCTCAAACATGATGATTGGTGTTTGGTGAGATAGGATGTCAGTGAGTTTCAGGAGTTCTGATTGGATCAAAGTGGATCAGTGTGTTCTAGTAGTTGACCTGATCAATAGTCCTTATTGCTCTTTTCTGCAGGATGGTAAGTGAATGGAATGAAGTTTTCTACCTTAGCACAGTAATGGAAATATGGTGAGACCAGTGAACAGTAAAGTGTGCAGAGAGGATTCTGATCCAGTCATTGTTTTGCTTTGTGAATGACTGCAGTGCTTCTTGAACCTTTGGACTGTACATGTTTGATTAGTGTTTCCATCTCAGCCTGTCATCTACTGTAACCCCTACAAACCTGCTTTCATGCACCCTTTCACTTTCAGCTTCAATGAAGCTTAAAGGCTGTTAATACACAGTAATTTTAAGCTGAACATTTAAAACCTCAACACATCTCATTGAATTATTCGTCATTTTATCTCCATCTTTTATTCTTTATTCATGTTGATTTACTGCAGGTTGTCAGAGATCAGCTGTGATTCTCTGGGACCAGCTCTGAAGTCCAACCCCTCCCATCTGAAACATCTGAACCTGAGTGACAACAAGCTGAAGGATTCAGGAGTGAAGCAGCTGTGTGGTTTTCTGGAGAGTCCAGACTGTAGACTGGAGACTCTGAGGTCAGTTCACTGTCTGTTACTGTTGTAGATCTGAAATCACCAACTGAATCTAATTCCTGTTGCTCCATCAATCTGTAAATGTCCTCTAGTTCAAGGCGAGTTTTTGTAGCAGAAACTGGAGAGAACATCTACTGTTAGTTGTTGTTATTTATTCTGAATATGCATCAACACAAGGTTTTCTGGGGCCTGTTGCACAAAACCAGGATAAGGGATTAATCCTGGATATGTTGGTTATCCTGGATGAACTTATCCATGATCTGGTTGCACGAAAGCTGGATATGTTTTGACATAAGTTACCATGGAGATTTATCCTGTGCAGCTAACCTGCTCCAAACCAGAAGCCTGTATCACGAAG
Organism: Mugil cephalus; assembly: GCF_022458985.1. Lineage (NCBI taxonomy): Eukaryota > Metazoa > Chordata > Actinopteri > Mugiliformes > Mugilidae > Mugil > Mugil cephalus. Next base: position 1,850,441 of record NC_061792.1, read on the forward strand.
CAAGTTCAACTTACCCGGTTTTACTACAACTTATCCAGCTGAACGTATCCAGAACAGTGATGATCTGGATAAGCGGTATCATAACACTGGTTATCAACTTGCTGATGCAGGTTTGTCTTGTTGTGAATCGGTGAACGCACACGTATAAGGTCGGGTGCCAAGGCAGCAGACCAATCACAATCATAAGACTGATCCGCCAGCAAATAGGAGCAACAATTAATTCTCCTCAAATGTGAAGAAGAAAAAGTAAATCTCACTCAAAATTTTGAAAAGTCAAACGCTGCAGCTGCATTGAGGAGATGCCAAATTGCCTGGCAAAGGATTGCAGATTGCATAAACGCGCATATAACACATCAATGGCTCATAATTTTATCTCCATCTGTTATTCGTTATTCAGGTTGTGGAGCTGCAGTTTGTCAGAGATCAGCTGTGATTCTCTGGGACCAGCTCTGAAGTCCAACCCCTCCCATCTGAAACATCTGAACCTGAGTAACAACAACCTGAAGGACTCAGGAGTGAAGCAGCTGTGTGGTTTTCTGGAGAGTCCAGACTGTAGACTGGAGACTCTGGAGTGAGTTCACTGTCTGTTACTCTTGTAGATCTGATATGTTTAATCACCAACTGAATCTAATTCATCTTGTTCCATCAATCTGTAAATGTCCTGTAGTTCAAGACGAGTGTTTGTAGCAGAAACTGGAGAGAACATCTACTGTTAGTTACTACTACTAGTACTACTACTACTACTACACACACACACACACACACACACACACAATACCTCAACACATCTCATTGAATTATTCATCATTTTATCTCCATCTTTCATGCTTTATTCAGGTTGAGTTACTGCAGTTTGTCAAAGATCAGCTGCGATTCTCTGGTCTCAGCTCTGAAGTCCAACCCCTCCCATCTGAAACATCTGGACCTGAGACACAACAACCTGAATTATTCAGATGCGAAGCAGCTTCTTGGTCTTGTGGAGAGTCCAGACTATAAACTGGAGAATCTGAGGTGAGTAGAGGGTTCCAGTCAGTCCATGCTGCTTTCATCAGTATTGTCCTAAACACAGTCAGTATCAAAGATCCAGTGTTTCCTGTAAACCTGCAGCTTCTCAGTAAAGCTGTGAGAGGAGAATGGAGATAGGCTTCAGGATTGGACACAAAGACAGAGAGAGAGACAACAGTCAGCCAATCAGATGAGCCAGAAGCTTGTTGTGATCATGTGTTTGAGTTGATGTGAAGACGACTGTTGTTGTTGTTGTGTTGATGTGTCCAGGAAATAAAGCTGGATTCCAGCTGACAGCTTTTCAAGATGTGTAGAGACAGTGGTGGTCATTCATCACATCTGATCAACAACTGATCACAGCTCTGAGATCAGTCTGACTGAAACCTGCACATCACAGAACCAGCATTACACTTAGTAACCATGAGTTTCTTAGTCACCTGATCTTTGTTTCCATTGAGCAGTAGTAAATCCATCATAAAAGTGTTCAGGACTCTCAGCGCTTTCTTAGTGAAATCTGCAGAGGAAACAGACTTGATGCTAAAAGTCTCTGCAGGTCTGTGTGTGTTCACTCCAACACGTTAACATGAAGCTGAAAGGAAGCTGGCTGAGAACCATAGCTGCTCCACTGCTGCTCTGAACGGGACTGAAGTCCTTGCTGCTCTTTCAACTGGATGGGATGATGAAGGGAGTCTCTGGAAACATTCCTTCACCTCCTCTCTTCTTTCTCCTCCTCTCTTCAGGCCACAGCCATGGAGGGCAACATGAGGGTGTGTGTTGTGAGAGGTTAAGCTGTGTCCTGATGATCCAGAGGTTGAGGCAGACTCTGACTGGACCATGTTACTGGGAGGTGGAGAGGAGAGTTTCGTCCACATAGTCTCCATTTAAGACCATCAACAGAGCTGCACTTCAACTCTTCACAGAGCTCCAACAAATCAAGTCCAGTCCCTCGTGAATGATTCAGACACATGTCAACCTGCCAGCATCAACAGTTCTTCCCGATGTTGTGGAGGCGTTTGTTCCATGTCTTCTCTTCTCTCACCACCTCGTAACCATCAGCGATCAATAAATTGACCTTTGTTTACCGATACAACACATCCAAGATCGAAGATACAACAAACTCCTCTAATTTAAATTCCATGTTGATGAGCAACACCTAACAGCCACAGCAGAAACCAAACTGTTAACCTAAGCAGCCTTCCACCAACTCCTCACTCCCAAATCACTGCACAGTTACAGCAATAAACCATCAAAGACACTGTTGTATATTGATGTGCTGAAGAAAGAAGTGATCACCGCTTACAAGTCTTATCTTGCATTTAAAAAGGTTTATTTACAAGAAAGAACGATGTCAAAAACACTGCCGAATCTGAGAGGGCTTCCGGCCAATCGTCGAATCCCCTCTCCCATTCAGCTCCTACAGACCCCTTATATATGTTTCTCATCCTTAAGAGCCCCCATTCACAAACAAAACTTATCTCCTTATGTGTAGCAGTTTTACGGGCTGACAACTGGTACATTACCCTTTAACCTTTAAACTTTATATAGACATCCCCAAAACAGAAAACAGATGCTAAGAACAAATGGAGAGGACCATATACTACAACACAACAATGAGTCCACCAAGGCTACAAAACAACAAAGGTAGCCCCTGGCCCCAGGTCTTTAAAGGACTGGCCTCCAGCCGCCAGGCCCCCAAATGATGCTACGAGCCCGTTAACTGGTTCTCAACAAACTGATCTGACACAACAAATACATTCATGAACCTTTATACATCTCGACAACATCATAGCATCAGTGTGTGAACATTCCCTCTACAAAGGTCCAGAGTTTTAGGACTTGGTTTAGACCTTTGAGGAACCATCTGAATATTCAGTATCAATAATATTGAACCAGACCTCTGTATATTTGTGTATTGTGTATTTGCTCTACGTCAGCAGCCTGTGGATACAACAGGTTTTATCTCTAAACTGATTCTATGAATTGAGTCAATGAGTGGAGTCAATAGAGTTCAGCTACACTCACCAGCATGAGATTAACTGCACTGTTAGTCAGTCAGAATCAGCAGGGCATCGGCCTGTTACCTACATCAAGCCTATAGAAAAACCTGGAAGGGTTTGAGTGTTGATGTTTCTATGGGTGTGGCTTCACTATCAGACACGGTAAAAGAACTTTTACATCTATGGTTTGATGAAGTCATGTGTAGCTGGTGTTCCTTAGCTCATATCTCCCTGATACTTTGATGGACAGAGGTTTGATGGATATGTCAGGAGTCTGTGGACTGTGCTTTGTTTTAAGATGTTGTAAGTGTGAATTGCATAAAGATCCACAGCAGTAGATCCAGAAAAGAGTGGGTTGACTGGGTGGAGCTGGAGGACTTTGATATTTGGTCATTCATTGAGTTGTGTTTGAGCTGTGTTTGGAGTATCAGTGTCATTGGATGTGGACAGTTGTAGTTCCTCACAGTGACCACTTCAGGGCAGTGAACATTATAGTCAATTGGCTTAATGCAGTTCATGACTCCACCACCAGAGGGAAACAAATGTCTAGCACTGTAGTCATTTTTTTTTCTTTTTTTACAGTGTATTTCCTTATTTTGTATTTTTTTAACTAATCTTTTTTGTGTTTGTTTGTTTTTTGTTTTTTTTTTACAGTGTATTCCTTATTGGTCATTTATTTTTTAACAGTGTACTTTCTGATAAATAAATATTGTGCATTTCTTATTGGTATTTTTCTCACAATGTATGACCCGGAAATGTGCAGTCCCCTCCGCCAACTTCATGACTGGCGTACGCTGGTTTCCTTGTTCCTTGGCAACACTAAGAGGCAATCATGAGGAACTGTCAAGAATTGGGAAATCAAGTAATCCTCAGAGCGATGTGCACATCAGTGACACATTAATGCACAATTATTATACATGGGTTTGCAACTATGGATGGATAGAAAAGCATGAGCAAAGTGATGAAGAAAATGGTGTTAACAATGGCAGCCTTGGCTTTGTTGGAAGACCGAAAATGGTAACATTAGGTGAGACAGAGTGTTTAGAGAACATGAAGATCTACTCACAAATGACAACAACTAGCTCATGAGTCGTTCCCAGCAGACCCGCACTATTGGTTTGTGCCTACCAGGTCTGCATGGCATCTTCCCCTGCCACCTGATCCAACTCACCACCAGGCGGTGATCTGTTGACAGCTCTGCTCCTCTCTTCACCCGAGTGTCCAGAACATACGGCCGCAGGTCAGATATGACTATACTACAAAGTCGATCATCGATCTACGACCTAGGCCGTCATGGTGCCAAGAGCACCAATGAACAACCTATGTTTGAACATGGTGTTAGTTATGGACAAACTGCGACTTGCACAGAAGTCCAATAACTGAACAACGCTCGGGTTCAGATCAGGCAGGCTGTTCCTCCCAGTCACGCCCCTCCAGGTCACGCTGTCATTGCCCATGTGAGCGTTGAAGTCCCCCAGAAGGACAGTGGAGTCGTCAGTCGGGACAGAATCCAGCGTCTGACCTAAGGTCTCCAAAAAGGGCGAGTACTCTTCCCTGCTGTTCGGCGCGTATGCGCAAACAACAGTCAGGACCCGTTCCCTGACCCAAAGGCGCAGGGAAGGAACCCTGTTGTCAATCTGGGAGAACTCCAACATACAGACGGAGAGTCTTGGGGCAAGCAAAAAGCCCACCCTGGCCTTCTGCCTCTCACCCGGAGCAACTCCAGCAAAGAAGAATTTCCAACCCCTCTCAAGGAATTGGGTTCCGGAGCCGACACTGTGTGTCAAGGTGAGGCCGACTTTCTTTAGTGCATATCAGAGTTTCAAACTGACTGCAAGCAAGACAAAGATCACACTTGAACAGAGCTTTGTTCATCAGTTTTAGTCCACCTTTTTACACAAAACAACCTAGGTCTTCCTGTCACCCAACTGAAACCAGTTTTATTGCAGCTGGCCACAGCCCTGTAATACCTGTCCTCCATAGGAATAATGCACGCAGACCTCGAACCCTTTAAAAAATGTGAGGGTTTTTTGGGGAACGGGCATCGGGAACCCCGGCCCCAAGTCAAAGTTTTTTACTTTGGGCGGGTTTGCGTCCGGGTTTGATGCTGATCGGGGATCACAAATGTGCGGGCCCCTCGGGTACAAGGCGCCAAAAGTGGTAGTAGAGGGCCCTTTAAAATAAAACCATTGACTTTTGGGGTTTCTCATGATGATGAGCATCTATTGGTGGCATGTTGCACCTGGATGCTGCACCTGGATGCCAATCAACACATCAAACCCCTGGAGGTGTTGAAACATCCTTTCTTTGCTTTCCAAACCTCCCGCAGGCCCCTTTGTGCAGACTCCTACACTGACAAAAACCCCCCAAAGTTAGCCCTAAAACAGCCATCGAGGAGAACCCAAACACTCAGAATTATAAAAAATAGTAGGGGTTATTCTGGAGCGGGGCGGCTTTGGAGATTTTAAAAATTTTTGAAATTAAAAAGGGCCCAAAAAATTTCCGTGGGCCCTTTCAAAATAAAACAAAAACTTCCTGAAACATTTTGACAGGAAAAAACGGGAAAAATTGACATTCAAAAAGGGGCCGGATGTCGGGGTTTCCAATGCTTGAAACTTTTGTGAAATGGGAGGGCAAATTTCTTTGAAAAGGAAATCAAACCCTAGATAGATTCTAAACCCTCCTGATCAAAGCCTGAAATAACTACATACGGGAAAAAAAACGTACACAAGACCCCCCCCATGACAGGGGCCCAAATTGACATGTGGCCCTTTGGGTTTTGTAGCTAGGGGAATTGGTTACGGGTATAAAAATTACTCGGGAAAGTATGGAAAAATAAATTTTTCCTCTGTTTCCCTCATACAGACTCGGGAAACCAGCCAGCAGACCACTCTTACATGTTGGGCGCCACCCCAGAAACCAACCAAAAAGTCAAACCCAGAGGTTTTTCTGCACCCTTTTTTTTTCCAACTGGGGGTAAAGCATCCCACAGAGCCCCCTTTGAAGACGTAAAAACTGATTTTATTGGACTCAACTAGGGGGAAACCTTCGGGTTTTATTTCTGCAGCCTTTCTGCTGGCAGATTACAGACCCAGGAAATGCTGAGCCTAGGGTTGACGGTTGAACTTCCTTACTAGACAATACATCAGAAGCTAGGCAGGCTCAGACCTGGTTAGTACTTGGATGAATACCAGGTTCTGTAATTTTTTACTGTAATCCCTTTCCCTTTTAACCTTAAACCCCCCAAAAAAAGGAATATCTTTTACAGTAATCCCTTTACTTGTGACCAGTCATTTTTTTAAAAAAGCGCTTTTTAAAATTGAAAAATTGTTCCCCTTTTTTCAGTGTTTTTCATTGTTGTGTTTTTGTAATTTTGGGGGACTCCTTGTGTCTCCTTTTTAACAATTTTTTTTTCCCGTCCGTCTTTTTTTTTTACAGGTCCCTCGTTATCACCAAATTTTCATGTTTTAAAAGTGTGTTCTTTTTGGAATTTTTTAAAACTGCATATCTTTTGTATCGTTTTTACGTGTATTTCTAAAACTTTACCAGGGTTAGCCAGTGTATCTCTTCTTTGCAACGTTAAAATTTTTTTTGAAATGTTTTGTCATTGTCTTTTTCCCAAACGGGTGAATCATTTTAGAAAATTTATTTTTTTTTTTTCCATGATTTAAAAGTGTATCTTTTGTCATGTTTGAAAGCACACCCACTTTTCATTATCAAGTCATCTTTTTTCACAGTTTTTCCCCCTTATTGGAAATTTTCCCCTTAAAGGGGGTGTCTTTTATTTGCCCTTTTTTTTAAGGTGCGCCCTTTTTGGGTGATTTTTTTTAAAAGTAAAATCTCGTGTTTTCATTTTTACAGTGAAATTTCCCAATCTAAATTTTTACAGTGCATTCTTTTTTGGGGGCATTTTTTAACATCCTGGTAGTCTATTTCCTCATAGGGGAAATTTTTTTCCACAGGGGGTTGAATCCCCTTGTTTATGACAAACTTCTGTGTGGATTTTAACATTAAGATTTGGGGGATTCTGTTCACTGGAGTTTTTTCCATGGCGTTTTTTCCAAAGTATGTACATGTTCCAGATTTATTTTAAATTTTAAAGAAAAATTTTATCATTTAAATTTGCAATTTACAATATTTCTAATATTTTGGTATGGTTTACTTTTAACAGGTCATGCAAAGAAACTTTTCCCACTGTAAATCCTATTTTTGAAAAACTAAACTCCGTGGCCACAAGGAATCTGCTGAGATGGTGTTAAAAAAACAGAGTGTGAAAAAATTCTCAGTCCAGAGGACCGGCTTATGGATGAGCTCATAAAAGAAAAAAAATTGTACAGTTGTTATGAATGTATTGTGAAGGGAATCCAACACTCTAATCACCACCAAAGCCCTGTCATCCTACTGTTTATTTACAAAAAATAATTCAGTATTTGTGGGGGCTTATGTAAAAAATAAATACATAAAAAAAAAAAATGTAAAACTTCATATTTTCAGACTGGGATATAAGGGGTTAAAATCCTGAACGCTCTTGAAATTTTGGTAGTTTTGAGCAGGTCTGAAGTTTGTTAAAGTGATTCATGAAAAAAAAAACGTGGATAAAAAATATTGTTGTTTTGGGGAATTTTTAAAGGGGCATTTTTGGATGGGTGACATTTTTGCCACAAAGGGTGCAAAATGCTTTCACAAGATTATAAATGACATGTGAAAAGTAAAAAAATTTTGGGTAAAAAAAAAATTTCCCCTTACAAAATTTTAAAAGTCACAATTTGAAACACAGCCAAAAGGGACACTAAAAAAAAAAAAAAAGGAAGGGTTGAAAAAATGAAAATAAAATGAAAAAAAAAAAAAACAAAACAAAAATGCCTGAGGAGGGCATAAGAGTTAAAAAACAGCTAAGCTTTTGCCGGTATACGGGTTGGTGAGTACATTTGAAGTGTCAATCAAACACTTTTTTAATTTTCTTGTTATCATTTGTTTTAGTTTTAATTAAATTAATTATATATGGGTTCCATGAATTTCCTAAACCCAAGTAAAAATTGATGTGTAAAAAGTAAATTTCGATGATGTTCATCCTTGACTTACATGTTTTTAATATAAATCCCAAAAGAAAATTTTTTTGACGAAAATCGCAAGCAGACCAAAAAACGCCCCGGATTATGATGTACAGATGTACATAGAATGTGCCACAGAATGTTTTCCTTCATGATGTCATCAAATCTTTTCCTTTGATGATGATGTCATAAATTTTTTACCCCTTGGCCAAAAATCTTTCCCCTTTGTTTCTTACTGAAAGTTTGTTTTTTACAAGCCTCTGGGATTTTGGAACTTTTCTTTAGTGCTTTTTCTGAAGTTCCCAAATTGAATGAAAGGCAAGACAACGAACACATTTGGAATAGAGCATGGTTCCTTGTTTTCGCCCATTTTTAAACAAAACATTTCCCAAAATAACAAGCTTTAAATTTGGAAACCCAACAAAACAGAAAAAAGAGCTGAAAAATTCAGTGGGGAAAGCACTCTGGGAAATTGCCTGAAAGTGGAATCTTTCCCCAGAGGGGCGGCTTTGAATTTGTCCCCAAATGCTGAAAAAACCAAAGAAAAAGTCGGCGTCAAAGCCCAACAAGACCCCTTTCCGGCAATTTTCAGAAGGCAAAAGTTAAAATTTGATATGCTAAAATTTAAACATGTGAAACAGCTGCTTAAAATAAAGGGCTTTTATTTTTTTCAAAATTTCTAAAAATTACTTTTTCCCCCATCTTTTACAATGCCTTTTCCCCTTTTACTGAAAATTAAAGGGGGCCGTTATTTTGGCCCAGGGGAGCCCGCAAAACTGTTTTTTTTTTTTTTTTGGCGAAAAGGGGGGGGCAACACAACCGCAAGGGATGATGTTTGGGCAAAGGGTTTGCGTGGGCTTTCAGGGAAAAGGCCAAACTCAGGCAGGGGGTTTATTTTTATACCCAAACCCCACCCACACCCTTTTTTTGGGAAACCGGGTTTTTCTCTCTGATTCTTACTCCCGGGTTAAAATTCGGGCCCTTATTTCCCCGGCAGACGTATCATTATAGAAGCTTCAGTAAAAAAACAAGTTTCGATTTCTTCAAAAAGGAGGGACCCTCTGAAGGGCAAAAGATCGTTTTTCCTTTTTTTTTTTTCAATCAAAAAAAAAAAATTTTGTTACACGACCCTTTTAAAGGATCGCGCATGGGTTTGGAAGGGGCGACTATTTATTTCCAGTTTGTACAGCGATAAATATCGGGCTCTGTGCAGGTTTACAGTGATTTTTTTCTAATATCAGCACCCTTTTTAAAAAGACCCGGGGTTTTGAGCAACTTTATCTGAAAATTTTAAATCTTTTAATGTACCGATGAGGGTTTTTAGGGGGGAAAAGACAGAACGCGCTCTCACGGGAGGGGGGGTTTCGCCCCGGGTTTTTTGCCTTTTGGAAAGCAGAAATGTCTACCATTTGGGGTGCCCGGGGGGGAAAAAAAATTATTAAAATTCTGTTAAGTATGTGTCTATAAAATTTCTATTTGCAACTGGCTTGTAAAACCCGGCTAAGAAAAAAATCAAAATTATTAGACATATTTAAATTTTAAAAAAACAAAGGGAAATTGCAAAGTTACTTTCCCGGGGTAACAAAGTTATTTTTTTTTATATGGAAAAATTGAATTACAAACCCCCCCAAAAGGTTAATTTTTGGGGGAAAAGTAAACTAGTAAACTAAACTTATTATTTTTTTAAAAGAAACGTGCCCAGCACGTTTAAAGTCTGCAGCCTTTCTGTGGCAAAAATTACATAACAAAAAAAAAACTGACCCCTAGGGTTGAAGGCTGAATTCCTTACTAGACATTACATGGGAAGTTTGGGCCGGCCGGGCCCGGGGTTTTAGATTTGGGGAAAAATTACCAGGTGCTGTAATTTTTTTCATTTTCATCGCGAAACAAAACCCATTTAAAAGGGATCAAAATACATGCAATGTTGTTTTTGGGACCCCCTTATATAAACTGTTTTTGTGATAGTTGTCTTTTTTAAACCGGCCATCCCAAAACCTGAAACACGCCCGTAAGGGGAGTGGTGATGGGCGAGTGGCGCGGATTTCGATTTTGCACAGCGACTCCCTTTGATTTTCCCTCTGTGATAATTTAGTTTTTTGGTTGAAATCAGAAGATAGTTTTTTTTTAAACTTTTGGGCTTATCGCCCCCAAAAATTTCCCCCGACGGGGATTTTTGGGGGATTGTTTTTCGTTGTGAAACCCCCGGGAAACAGACTTTGCCGAGGGAAACGAGATTTTTAAAAGGTTGGGTTTTCAAGAGCAAGCCCAGATCGTTTCCATACTCCACTAAATTTAAAACCTTTAGGGGCGTGGGTTATTTCCGTGTTGATCCTTGTTTGACAGACCCAAAAAGTTTTGCAAAAAAAATGCATAAAGCCGGGACACATCTTCAGAGAAGGGCCCTGAGTTCAAGTGTTTCAGGTGGGGAAAGAGAGGGGCCACTACCCCACGGGAGTGGGGGAAGGGGAAAAGGAACGGAGGAGGAATGGATGGGGAAGTGGAGGAGGAAAACGGACGCGACAACCCCCGACGGGGGAAAGGGGGCCCCCATGGTCAAACAGGGGAAACCTAGAAAAGGGGTTGGGGAGGACAGGGGGAAACGGGGGAAGAGGAGGACCCGAAAACTGGGGGGAAAGGTTACGGTGGAGCGGGAGAACGCAAAACCAAAAGTTAGCGAGGACAACAAGGGAAAACGCAAATGGAGGGGGTTTGGAGGGGAAACCGAACCCTGCGGGCCGAAAAAAGGGGAAAGGAAAATTTGCAGAAAAAGGAAAGGGAGGACGGTTGAATGGACAGGGAAAAGGGGGGAAGGGGGAACGGACAATGGGAAACTTGACAAAGATCTTTAAAAGTTTCCAGCAAAGCGGGGGGCGAAAAAAGACAAAGAAAGAGGGAGCGAAAAAAGGAAAACCAAAAGTCGGGGTATGTGATTGAAAAGGGTTTTTGGTTTTAAATTTTTTTACTTTTGGGTTTTCTATTTAAATTAATTTTTTCTCTCTTGGCCACAATAACCTCAAAATTAAACCGCAAAGGGGGACCAAAGAAATAAAGAAAAATAAAAAAATTTAATTTTTCCCAACCGCAGCAAATATTAAAATGTATTCAAGAAATGTATTAAATTTGGGGACGGGGAGATATTTAAAAGAAAATGAGAGAGGAATGGAGGGAACTATATATTATAATTAGGGGGCCTAGAAATGCAAAAAAGGGGGGAAAGAAATTTAAATGATTAAAAATAAATTTTTTCGAAACATAAAAAGGTATAAAAAGATGAGACGGGGAAAATTTTGGGATAGAATTTAATTATAGAGAAATAGAATTCGTTTTAAAAAATTTATACTTTTCCAAATAAAAAAAAAAGTTTAAGTGTTGAAATTTTTAGAATTTAAAAAATATAATTTTGCAGGGAAGTGTTTTATAGTTGGGGATTTCAATATAAAATGAAAGTCGTCAGATGTAGGAAAGGGGAAATTTGAGTTTAGATGGGAAAGATCGAAAAAACATTGCTGTCCGAGCTGATGAAAGAAAAGGGGCTTATAGATGCATGGAGAAAAGGGAGAAGAGAGAATACCCCAAGGAGGCAGTGACAGATGGGGTTCAAAAAACAAATTTTAAATAGTTTTAGTTTTGGGTTTGGCAATTGGGTTTAAAATTGGGGTTTAAAAACGAAAAATAAGCATCAAAGAAATAGCTTCAAGACTTAAATGGGGAAATGTTTCAAATTGAGGTGGAAAAAAGAAGAGGTGGGAAAGGAGGGATGGGGAAAATTAAAAGGCGGGAAAAAAATTTAAAAGAGGATGAGTAAAAATTTTCAAAATTATGGATTTAAGGGATGGAAAAAGGGAAATTTAAAAGGACAAAAAGGGAGAGAAGAAGTTGAAAAATTTAAGTTTTTGGAAGGGTACAAGAATTTTTTTTGGGGAACTTTTTAAAAAGAAAGGGGACATAATAAAGGGGAAGCAGAAGTGATGGAAAGTGTAGAAAAAAAAACGATTTGAAGGGATGGGGGAATTGGGTGAAAGAGACAAAAATTGGAATAGGGATAGAGGCGATAGGGGGAAATTTAAAAGGGGAAAGATTTCCAGGAATTTGGGGGGGGGGGAAAAATAAAGGGATCGAATGGTAAAAAGGGTTTAAAAAATAAAGGTCCCGGGGCCAAATTTTTGGGTAGATGTATTCAAGGGGAGGGAAAAAAACGGGGGAAAGTGCAAAAATAGGAGGGGGGGGGGTTTTAATAGCAAAAAATTTTCAAAAAGAAAAAAAGTGGGATTAGATTTGGAAAACAAACGGGCCCAATTTAGTTTGCTAAATACGGTTTTATAAGATACTAACTAAAGTCCGGATATAGGATAAAGGGATTGATGGGGAAAATTTAGTACAAACCCCAGAGTTACAGCATACCTGGAAGGGGCCCATAGCAGACACAATGCCCCCAACAGAGATTAAATAGAACACTTTAAAAAGGTTTGGGAAAAGGGGGGGAAGTGCGGGGGAATGGGATTAAAAAAGGGTTTTTGGGATAGAGTAGACACAGATTCCTGTTCAAAATATTTAAAAAATTTGGGGTTTGGGGACAGGATGGTGGGATAGGTAAAGAGGCTGTAAAAAAAAACCGGGCCCCCAAGAGCCCTTTAAAGGTAAATTTTTGTTTTGACAAACCTTTTTCGATTGGGAATCAGGGGAGCAGGGAGGGCCCCTTTGGTCGGGCATTCCCTGTCCCAAATTTGTTGTTGAGCCCCTGGCGGGGTTTGGATCAAAACTGCCCAAGGAGCTGAAAGGTGTTCTTAGTTGCACTAGGGGAGGGCCTGGGGTCATCAATAAATTTTGCAACGACACAACTATTACGGTCGGGGTTTAACAATAGGGGGAAAGTGGGGGCTAGAGATAATAAAAAAAATTTTGGAGGGGATCAGGAGCCAAAATCAACAAAACTAAATAGAGATCATGTACATTTGAGATTTGAAAAGGGATAGAAAATGGGTTTTAAGGGTGGAGGAAAAATACATAAAGGGGGTTTTTGGGAGTTTTGCCCTGGGGGTTTGGCAAGCAAAGAGGCTAGAGATAGGACAGGGAAACGGGAGTGATTAATAAGATAAAAACAGTATGTCACAACGGAGGGGGGAAAAAACTGAACTGAAGGAAAAAGTGATGGGGTGAATAGTTTGTTATTCTCAGTTTTGTTTATTGTTTGAGAGGGGGTTTAGACATGCCGGAGGGGGTTTTAAAGAATTTTGTTTAAAAAAAAATATTTGTGATTTTTATATGGGGGGGGGAAAGGGGTGAAAATTGCACAAAAAACTTTGATGGGGAAAAAAGGGAGGGGGGGCTGAAGTCATTGTTTTTGGAAAAAAAATAAAAAAAGAACGGCAATAAAAATTAAGAATGACCAAAAATACGGGAGCGTGGTTTTGAACTATGGGTGGAAGGAGTTTTTAAGGAAATTTTTTGGAAATTGAAGGGGGGGGAAAAGGGGAAGGCCCTATTTTTGGTTTTGGGTTTAAAAATTGGTTTTCCCCAAACTTTAATAGAAAATTTCCCAGGGGGGGGGGGGGGGGGAAGGGGGGGGGGGGGGGGGGGGGGGGGTAGAATATGAGTGTGATGGGTTGCAAATTTTTTTTTTTTTAACCCTTCCCCCTTTTTTTCTAATGAAAAAATTTTTAAATATAATAATAAAAGTCTGTATGACCCACAATTCTTTGGTGGCCAAAAATTAAAACAATTTAAAGGGATTTTTTTTTTAATGAGGTCATCCCGGGTTTTTTGAGATTAAAATTTGAAATTTATAAATTCTGTATGTGTTTAGAGGTTTAGGGAAAGAAAAGAAAAAGCAAAAAAAATATAGGGAGGGATTAAAAGTAGTATACCCCTGGAAGGGAAAAACATTTTTTAAAAAAAGACTGTGTTTAAAAGCAAGACAAGAAAAACCCCCCAAAAAGTAGGGATTAAAAAAGAGAAAAATGCCTCTTTGCAAATGTGAAAAATGAAAAATTTAAAAAGAATAGTTAATAGTTTATGGGGTTTAAAAGACCCCGCTGCAGAGAAATTTTTGGGCCCAGAGTTTTTTGACGATTTAGAGTTAAGAAGTTATGGTTGATTGGGGAACAAAAAATATAACATTTTGGGGAGTGTGAAAAAAAACGTTTTCCCCTTATAAAACTAACAGAATTATACTTTTTGGGGTTTTTTTCAAAAAATTTAAATTTAATCTGTAAGTGAAAATGTTTAAATGTATGTAAAAGGGGCCCATGAGATTTTTTTTGCACAAATTTTTGGATTTTTTTGAGTTTTTTGATTTCTTTGATTTCCAAAAAAAAATTTTGAGGAACTTTGGGTCGCCCTTGGGATCAAGCTGAAGGAGGGGGGGAGGAAGCTCTTTCTTTTTGGGTTTTTACTTGAAAAGAAAAGACTGTGAATTTTTGGCAAATTTAACTACACTTTGAGCCTCCCCAGTTTGGCATTTTGTATATAAGGGAATTATGCTCTTTTCAAAGGGGAAAAAATTTTACAAATAAAGATTTGTTTAAGACAATAATGAAAAGAGATATTGAATGAACTGCAAGTGGGGGGGGAGAGGAGGTGGGGGAAATTTTTTTCCCATGAGGGGGAATAATTTTTAATTTGTGATGGCGAAAAGGGGGGGTTTTGTTAAATTTTGGGGGGTTTTTGGATTTGTTTTTTTTAATTTGGAGTTTGATTATTTTGCTTTTTTTTTTGGATACATTAATGAAAACCTACGACGGGTTTTTTTTCAAATTCCCTTGGCTTTGTGAAAAATTTTGACATGAAGTGTAAATTTGTGATTAAAAATACTAAAAAAAAAAAAAAAAAAAAAAAGACCATGTTGATTTTGGAAAGCTAAGCGGGGGTCTGGGCCGGGGTTGGGTGTTTTGGGATGGGAGCCCGCCGGGGAAATACCAGGTGCTGAAAAGTTTTTCCCTTTTAAATAAGGAGACAGGGTTTAACCCTTTCACATCTTTAAAAAATACATGCTATGATGTTTCTCGGCCACTTATATATACTGCTTTTGTGCCTGACCACTTGCTTCCCGGGTATCCCAAACCCTTGAAAAAGCCCAAACTGGGGAATTTAGCGGGTCGGGGCCTGGTTAGAAACTTGAATGGGAGACCCCCCTGGGAATACCAGGGGGCTGAAAAGTCTTTCTTTTTCTTTAAAGGGGACATAGGTAAAAATTTACATCATCATAAAACATGTAATTTTAATTTTTGCCCACTTAAAATAAAACTGTTTTTTGTGACTGACCCCATCGCTTTACAGCCAAAACCCCCCCGAAAAAATCCCCGTCTTTTTTGATTCAAAAAATTAAGCGGGGGCCAGCTGGCTTTTAAAATTTCCTTTTTAAGTTGGGTTGCCCGGGAAGAACTGGGTTTGTTTTTTTTTCCTGTTTGTTGAATGCACCCTTTGATCAAGGAGTTCAAAGATCAACAAATAGGGCCCCTTATCAAAAAAAAAAAAAAACGTTCCACCCTTACAATTTTGCAGGCGGGGGGGTCCAGACATAACTTCAACTTTTGTTTTCCCTCGTTGGTTTTTTTTTTGGGGTGGCATTTGGTTTAAAAAAAAACCAAAGCCCCCCTTTCCGAGGAAAGGCCCTCCATTTTAAAGGGCCCAATTTTGCCAGTGGGCTCCCGGGGGAAAGATATTCCCTTTTTTTGCTGTTTTGGGGGGTTTTCCCCTTGACCCTTTTTTATTCGGGAAAATGTTGGAAAAATTTTTGGGGATAAAAAATTGATGAACGAAGCTCTGTTCAAGTGTGTTTGTTTTTCCCCGTTGCTTTAAATTTTGGGAAATCTAACGGGAATCTACGGCCCAAAAACCTGGGGGTTTGTTTTTAAAACAAACTTTCAAAAAGATCAAAGGCAAAGATTCAAATGCCATCATGATAAAAAGGGAAAACTTTTTCATGACATCAATTCAAAGGAAAAAAAAATTGGGGGACATCATAAAAGGGGGGACATCCCATGACGTCACTACTGAGGTGGTGGGCCGAGGGTTTTGCTGTCGAGTTTTTGTCATGAGAAATATTGCAAGGGGTTTCCTAACATTGCTTGTTTTTTTGCATCAATTTGCTTTTTGTCGAAAATTTTTAAAAACTGCCCGCCGAAAAAAAAAAAACGGGGGCCCAGTGGAGCTAACGGGGTGGGAAGCATACGGTGGAGGGGGGAAAGCAAACTACGGGGCTAAGTTAAATGCTAACGGCCAATTTCAATTTTTCCCAAATGGGGGTTTCTGTATGTATTTTTAGTATTTTTTTTTTAAAAAACCCCTTTTTTTACCTAGGCAAGAAATTTAAGAACATTTTTTAACCGGCTGTGGTTGTGTTTCATTTTTTATTGCGTAATTTTCCTTTATTCTTTAGAAACCCCACCCCCAATACCCAACAGCTTTGTGGATGGCATGCAGAGAGGGGCTTTTTTAAAACCCAATTTTCCCAAAAAGAAACTGCAATGCTGACTGGGTTCAAAAAGCTTTTTGATGGACGATTTTAAAGGCGTCAAATTGCCAGCAGGAGGTAAGACAAAACCCCTTTTTTATCTTTGCCTGCTACAGAAAACCCCAACTGATACGACAAAACCCTACTAGACCCCCCTATATTTTTTTTGTGTGTGGGGAAGTGAGAGACCAGCATACTTCCTCTGCTTTACTTCTTATTTTTGCATCATTTCTCACTTGTTTTCCATTTTTTCAATCATATTCAATTAAATTTCAATTTTTTAAAAAAAGCGCATTTCATGCACAAGGCAGACTAAATTTGCTTTACAAGGGGTAACATAGTTACAATACAAAGGGTTACATAAAAATAAAGTTCGGAATCAAGTGAAAGGTATAAGTGCAAGTAAAAAATTTCATATGTAGCCATTTTCACCACATACCCCCTTTAAAACCATACATGCTTTCCAAACTAATAAAAACCACACATGCACAAAACCCCGCTCAGCAGAAGGCTTTTAAAAAAAAAAGATGGTTTTTAATCTTTTTGGGCTACTGTGGAACTGTTTTGGGCATGTCTAACTTTTCCCGGGAAAGGGTTTTTAGTGATGGGGTTTCCTTTTTGGCCCCGATGTGTTCTTTGCGGGGGGTTTTAAGTGATGAGCATTTATGTGATGTATGAGGTCAAGACCATGTAGTGCTTTAAAAATCGGAACCCAGTTTTTTTAAAATTTGATTCTTGTTTTTTTTAAACAGGAAAAACCATTGAAAAAGATTTAAGAGGGGTGTGAGGTTTTTAAAACTTTTTCGTACCTTTCAGAATACTGCAGCTGCATTTTAAAATTAGTTTTTTAACCTTAAATTATTTTGAATTCAGGGGGTCCAGTGAAAAAAACCCATTCAGTAATCAAATTTTTACTTTTTAAAAAATGCATGGATTAAAATTTTCCCGAATTGTTTTTGACAAAAAGCCCCTAAATTTGGAGATATTTTAGAGATGATAAAAAGAATTTTTCTTGTAATTTTTGGGTTGATATGACTTCTGAAATTTTAGATTTTTGGGGCTGAATGGCTGTGATTTTCAGTTTCTGAGCCTTTTGCACCAAAGATGTTATTTTTTGGGTTTTTTCTTTGTTTAGTTTTTAAAAAAATTTTTTTGGGCATCCACTGATTAATATTTTTGGGTACACTGGGTGAAGGGGTATTATTGGGGGATAGGTCATCTGGGGGTAGTGAAATGTAAAGTTTTTGAAAACACTGCATAAAATGGTAACTTCGATTATGTTTGCATATGGGCCCTGAGAGATGGAAGCACCCTAGAGATTGAATAGCAGGGTCCCAAAAATTGACCCTTTAGGGGGACCCCCACAAATTAAAAGTTTCCCCTTTTGGGTTTTAGTTTGGGAAATTCCCCCAATGGAACATAAAATTCCTATCATAAAGGAGGGTTCCGAACCAATTTAGAACTGGGTCCCCGACAAACCAAACCACCTTTCAAGCCTTTTTCCCGTAAAAATTTTTTTTATCATTTTTTAAACTGTTTTAAAAAGTGCCGTTTCTGTGCCATGGTGGGGCGAAAACCAGAATATAAGTGTCTAAAAGGCAATTTTATGCCAGAATGATTCTTGAGTGAATGTAAACTTTTTTTCAAAATTTTTTGGGTAAGGAATGGTAAGTTGGAGATGGGCCTTTTAATTTTTAATGACACTGTGGGGTCCCGTGTTTTTCTTCTTTTTTTGAAAGGGTTTTGGGGGACAGCTGTTTTTAGTGATGTGGGGGAAAAATTTTTCCGAAGAAGAGACCCGTTAATTTATATGTTTCAACCTTGGGGGCGAGGGAGGGTTTAAAAACAGTTTTTAAAATGGATTTGGGGGGTTCCCGGCGCGGTCGAGGGAAACCCGAGCCCGGGCCAAAAAATATTGTCAAGTTCTGTTTAGGGTTTTAGGGGCATTTTTAAATGAGACATGACACAGGTGGATTTCCCCGTTTGAAAAAGGGAAAGGTGGGGTTCAGTGCAAAATTTAAGGGCACTAATGTTTTTTTTGATAGAAATTAAATTTTTTTATATTTAAAAAAAGAAGGGAAATTGGGTCACTTTTTTTCTGAGGACAACATTTCGAGGGGAAAGGGTTTTGGGGGGAGCTTAGCAATCTTTTCAACGGGGTTTGGGGAAAAGCACTTTACTTTTTGTATTTTTTTTTTCATTTATTTTTTAAATGGGTTTGGAAATGGTCGTTTCTGAAGAGGCAGTTCTTTTGAAAAAAAGAAGGGGAAAATTGTTTCCCCATTTGGGATGTCTCAGCGCCCACAGTATCCTTTCAGCCGAGGGGGGAAGGTTTTCTGGTCGGCTGGAAATTTTTCATCACCCTAAAGGGGGGGGAAAAAAGGGGCCAGAAACTACAAACTTTTTTGTTGGAGTCCTTTAAAAGTTCTTAAGAGGGAAAATGTAGTCCTCCTTAAGCTTTCCCCCGTTGCTGGGAGTTTTAGGGCACAAGAAACCCGCGTTTTAAAGGGGCCACAGTGGGGGGTGATGGGAAAAGGGAGCTGTGGTGGTTTGACTTCTGAAAAGGGGCGCACCCGGGTTTGGGAGGGAAAAGGGTCATCTGCTGACTCCAAAAATTTTTGGGGGCCCTTTGAAGTTCCCCAAAAACAAAAAAAAGAGGGGCCCGTCATCAGGGAAAATCCTCAGGGAGCCCCGTTGCCTACGAGGGGCCCCCCGATGGGGAAAAAAAAAGCGAGGGTCCCAGGTTGGGGGTGTACCCCTGACTGAGGGGCCCCTTCTTGGAGGGGAAGGGGGAGCATTTTTCCCCCAAAATTGGGGGCAGGTGTTGGTTTAAGGGGGTGAATTTCTGTGCTACACAGGGTTTTAAGCCACTTGCGCCAGGGCCAAGAGGATTTGGGCCCCGATGTCCTGTGGCCCATGGCACAGGGGGCCCGGCCCCA
Organism: Mugil cephalus; assembly: GCF_022458985.1. Classification (NCBI taxonomy): domain Eukaryota; kingdom Metazoa; phylum Chordata; class Actinopteri; order Mugiliformes; family Mugilidae; genus Mugil; species Mugil cephalus. The sequence continues at coordinate 1,869,885 of NC_061792.1, forward strand.
AGCTCCCCCTTCGTGAGGCATTTTCCTCAGGTTTTTCGGAAAACGGGACGGGGCCGGGGGCGCGGGGTAAACAAAAGGGATTGGGGCGGCGGAGTTTTGGGGTGGGCCGGGGGGGAGAGGGCCGGGGTTTTTCCCCTGTGAGAGGAATAGGGAAACCCTCTTGGGGCCAGCGGGGGAAAGTTTCCAAGTGAAGTAATGTTTAGGAGGGGGAGGGGCCCCTCGTCTGTCTTTGGGCTAGGATCCCGCGACCAGGATTTTGGTGCAGAAAGGGGGGGAGGAGCCCCGAGCTTTGGGCTTTGGGACCTTGGCGCATCCATTTTGGTTTTTGGAGGTTGATTTCTGGATGGGGGGAAAAAGGGGGCGGCAGGGGAAAGGGAAATGAATTTAAAGGGACTGTTGGCTCCCCAACGGGGCCCACCCGGGGGAAAAATGCGAGTTAAAAAAATCCCACAAAGGGGGCACGAAGACGGGAAATGGGAAATTATCTTTCCCAAAAAAGGGGCCCAAAAAAAAGGGGCCTTTTTGAAGTTAGGCTGCCTTCCGGGAAGCGCAATTTAACAGCCTGTAAAGGGAAAAATCCCGGTTCCCCCCCCTGCAAAAGGTGTGATTTTTGGGTTTTAATTTTAACAAACAAACCCGGGGAAGTTCTCCTTTTAAAGGCTAGCGTAAATTTTTAGCCCCGGCAGGTAGTTTGCGGGGTAGCTTAAACGGGGTATAGGGAAGGATCCAAAAAACTGGATTGTTTTTTCCTTTTTAAACACACGGACAAGGATATTAAATTTTTTGTTACTTCAAAGGGTTTTCCAAAGACTTTCCCAAATGAAGTAAAATAGATTTTTTTTACAGGAGATATTAAGGAGCTTCTAATTACGTTTACCCCAAAAGGGGCCCAAAAACGTTACTGCGTTAAATTTTTTTTTTTGATGGGTTTGCGGATTAAATTTTTTCCAGTCGGGAACCTGTAGCTGGATGCCAGAGAAATCCAGTTTTCCCCGGGGGCTGCCTGAAACATGCAAAGTTGGGTTTCCCCCCCACCAGAATAAAAAACATAAGGAATATTTTTCCGGTTTTTGCAGTATTTGGAACCCCCTTCCACATTGGTGGGTGAGGATCCAGACTTCCCAGGAAAATGCCGTCATTCCCTTTCATACTCCACAGACACTGGGCTTTATTTTAAATTCTGTCTCCAAAGGGTACTGGAAGCATATCTTAAAAACATCCAAATGGGCCCTTAAAATCAACCCCGATGAAAAATTAAAGACAGATTTGTCCTTTTTCCTCAAAATCCCCGGCCCATTAGAAGTGCCACCAAATGACCTCGCTTTACCTTCACCAGCAGTAAGTTTTTAACAGGAGCCCCTGCAAAAAAAGTAAGTACTGTGCAGACCAAGAGGATTAGGGGGTTTAAACACAAAAACCTGAAATTTTGCATTCAAAAAAAATAGTTTTGGGCCCAAAAGAAAAAAAAAATCATTCAGTAAAATTTAGAGTTTGGTGTGTCCCCTGAGATTTTTTGCTCCATTGCAAAAACCCAAAAGTGAGAAGCCAAAGATCCGGAAAGGGGTGTGGGAAAAAGAGCAGCGTTACAGAAGAGGACGCTTGGATTTGGTACATTTTTGAAATCTTGTTTTCATACTCCTCCTTTTATCCTTAAAACCAAAAGTCTTCAGTAACAACAAAAAAAAGGGAACTGCCCTTTCTGTTCAAATACTTTTTGGGGGGGCCCGTATGTATGGTTTAAAAACCCCCAAAAATTTAGGCATTATTTGGGCTTCCCGCTGCTGCCGCGTGGGCCCCTCTGTTTGCATTTTGGTAAACCCCGAAAACCTTTTTCCCTCTGCAGCTCTTTTCTGAGGAAAATTTACACAGAAAGGGCCGCCCCGTCACAGAAGAGAGAATGGGGAAAAAGGGGGTCCCGTTTTTTCTCCTGAGATTCCGGTAACACTGAAAGGGGTCAGCCTCCATCCAAGAGCAGGGGAGTCACGCTGGGGGCCCCTGACGGCAGAGCGTTGTTCGACAAGTGGAGGCGAATGGGAGCTTGGCCCCCCCGAAGGAAAATCTCTTGTGTAATGGAAATACGTATTTATCAATGATTAGGTTGGGGGTTTTTCTTGGGCATCTAGAACTCCCCAAGTGTGGGCATTTTCATTTTTAAATTTTCTCCTTTTTTTGACAGCCCATGTTGAAGACCAACCACAGACGACTCAAACGCTGGCAAGACACTCAAGATGGAGGAAAAAATTTTATGGAGCCGTATTTTTATTTGTGGCCCCTTGACAAAAGGAGTATCTTTTTTTGTTTTGATTTGCTCCTGTGGAGGGGGAAGTGTGTTTTTTAAACCTCCTCCATTTTTTCACATCTGGTTTTATTGGCTCATGGGGATCTGAAATTGTCACGAAAAAAGAATCTTTTGTTTTGAGGGGCCAACACGAATTTTTTCATGCTAGCCACCAAAAAGTGCAAAAATTTTTTTTTGTCTGCCCCTTTTTTTGGAATTTTTGTGAAATTTCCAAAAAACAACAGATTTGGAAAAGAATTTTTAAAGCGATAGCCCCCCTTTAATTTCCCGTATCTCATTTTTGAGGGGGGTTTCCCCAACACCACTGATCCCCCGACCCCCCCATTTTCAAAGAGGGGAAAGGGCAGGCTGTTGAAATGAGGCTTGATCAGGGGTTCCCCTTTCTGAAAATGGGTTTTCATCAAACATTACTTTACATGTGGGGACAAATTATATATCTGGTTGAAAAATGTAGAAAGGGGAAAAATTTTGTACTGAATTAACATCCATGCGGTGTGGATGTGGGAGAAAAACATGAAATGGAATTTCAGATGGGGTTTTTGGAAAAAGGGCAACAGGGGTATAGAAACCCTCAATTTAAAGATGTTGGGGTTTGCTTTTGGAAATTTTTCACCCGATTTTTGGTTTTAGTACCCTTTTAAACCCCAAAAAAATTTGGGCCCGACTTTTATCCACACCCTAGAAAACATCTTAGATCTGGAAAACCCGGGGATCCTTCCAAGACTTTTCCCCAACAAAGGCTGAAAAGGGTGAAACAAGAAAAAGGAAAACCCCGGGGGAGAGTGGGGGGGCGACGCAGAGCCTCGCTGGGAGGTAGTTTTTCTAAAATTTTTATGTAAAATAAGCAAAATAACAAATTTTTTTCAGTTGGGCCCTTTTATTTAAAAGACATTAAAACCAAAATATTTTTATGATAATATAGTTTGCAATTTTTTATCAATTTTTATTTTATAATTATATGGGATTTCAAAAAAACATCATTGTAAATCATTATACCCTAATTCCAAAAATTATTATTCTATGTGCTGATTGATTTTTCAGTTTCAAAAGCCTCAAGCTAGTGGGGGCCCTTTTCCTCCAGTGTGGGGAAGGGTTGTTCACCTTACTGTCAACAAATCCTCTGAAGGAGGATTGTTGACAGTAAGGAAGAATGAATTTTGTGTAATCAAATTTTTAAAAAATTCAAATAAACCTTAAACTCTAAAAGGGGCCCAAAATAAATTTCTTTGATAAAAAAACAGTAATGATTTTGCAAACCCGTTCCAAACCGATTAAAACAAGTGTTTACTATCGGGTTTTATTTGCTGAGTTTTTTTTGTTATCCAGCGGTTGTTTTTAAAACATCTTTTATAACCAAGTTTATAATTTTTTTTTTTACAGAATAAAAAAGGGAAAACGCAGTTCTTTGTCATGGAATTTTTGGCTGCAAATATTGGCCCTACCTCAACAAAACTCCAGTGTCCTTCCGGCCCCCCGGGGGCTGACAAAAAAGAAACCTTTCCTCAGTGTAAAAGCATGCCCCCAGCTCAAACTATTTTTTAAAATTGTTGGGTCGGGATGTTCATTGTCGATGTTTTTCAAGAACCGCAATAAAGCATCCATTTTTTTTGACAAATTTTCTCTTTCTCTTTGGTTTTTTTATCTAAAAAGGGCCCTTTTCTTATTATTGTATAACCCCTGTTTATCAGGCATGTCCCAAAAACTCCCAAGGGTTAAAGAATTAAAAAAGAGTTTTAATGTAAAACCAAAACAAGGTTTTTTTTTATTGAAGTACGTGTTCTGTTATAGTGAATTTTTCTTCCACCCCTTTAATTCTATAGAGACCCCCGAAACGCCCCCATACCTCTGAAGGCACCACACAGGGGATATACAGCCATCCAGTCCCTTTGTGGGTCCTCTACCCTCAGTGTCAGCAACAGAAGCAAACCCTTCTGTAGAAAAATATAAAGATAAAATAAGGGTTCAGAAATTAAATTTCCCATTGCATTTAAAGATTAATAAGTTAAAAAATTCCCCCCCCCCCCCCCAAACAATTGCGTGTACTGGACAATTGGGGTTGTGTTCTTTTTCTTAATGTCTCTTTAGAAATAGCAAAAATTTTGGGCCCCCGGGCCCCTTTCAGGGAAAACTGGGGAAAAGGGCAAAAAAACGTTTTTTTTTCAGGAGATTCCCGAGATACAATAAATCTAGAAACCCGACTCGCAAAAGTTGGGTTTTGGCTCTTGTGGGGCAGACATTAACCCGGGAGAGCGCTTTTGGTTTCCCCTTGTGGCCGTGGGAGGTTCACCGGGGAGTGGGGATTTCAATTTTGTTTTGCTTCATAAGAAAATTTATTTTTAATTTTGCGTCTTAGAGTTCAATTTAACTAAAACATTTCTAATAAGAAATAAAGCCCTGTTTTAATTTTTCCCTTTGGGGTTTTAAAAATTTTTTTCTTTTTTTTGGGTTTTAAAAGACAAACGCCCTCAAGAAGAGACGGGATGATTTAAAAAAGACAATATTCAAAGGGGGTCAGAGCAGATGGGACGTGGGGCCTCCAGCAGTACAAAATGCTTTATTTCCAGCGGCCCTGTCCCTTTTCAAATTGGGGGGAGGTCAAAGTTTCTCTCAGCAGTCCAGGGCAGCAGTGAAAAAACAAGAGGGGGTTTTCAAGATTCGGGAAAATTTTACTGAGGGGTTAAAGATTACCGTACGCCTGATAAATTTCCCGAATTCTAGATGAGGGGGATGATTCTACACTAATTCATTTTTTTCCCCTTTTCCCTTTAAAAATGGGGCCCTTTTAGAACCACTTTAAAAAAACCCCCCCTCATCTTAAAGGTTTATCCCCAAGGGTGATCCCTTTTATGATCAAGAATATAAGGGGTAACTGTATCAGGATTTCCCCCTTTCCAATTTGGGATGGGCAACCCTAAAAAAGGGTTGAAAAGAGAAACAATGTTACATTTCAGGTTTTTGGCAAAAAGGGAAAAATGGCCCATTTCCTATTTTCCCACGGGGGTTCAGGGTTTACCCTGAAAAGGGAAAGGGGAAAGGGCACACCCCTTTTCTTACTCCCGTTTTTAAAAATTTAGATTAGCCCTCTGCCCAAAAAACTTTTTTTTTAAACAGGTGTCTGGGAATATCCCAAAGTTTGCATTAATCTTTTTTTGAGTGAAAGGGGTTTAGTGTCATTCCCATGAATTTATTTAAATTTTCTGTGGGGTTTCCCGGGAAATGAGTTTTTTTGGTGCATTGGGAGAAAGTTTTGATAAATTTTAAAACCCTTTAAATTTTTCCCAAATTTAAATTTTTCAAAAAAAATGGTTTTTAACCCTTTGATTTAAAAAAACTCACAGACCAAAAGGTGTTTCTAATTATTTTTAAAAATTATTAAAGCGTTTGGGAAAAATTTAAAAAAATTAATTTTGGTCAGTACAAAAAATTGGGAAATTTTGCACCACTTAAACTAAAGAAAAATTCTTGGGCTACCCCAAACTAACCTCTCTCTCTCTCGCCCCTTGGGCTCTATTACTTTGGGGAAAGTCTAAAATTTACGCATAGGTTGAATGTGGGCCTGCCACAACTAACTACACCCCAAATTTTTGCTAACTTTATGTTCGGTGACACCAGTATATGTTTTTTTTAAATTAACAGTTAACCCCGTCCTGGGAAATGGGGTCTTTGGTTTTGCTGTGAGAGGAGGATGCTAAGGAATAAAATCAGCACCCCCCTTTGCACACCACATTTTAAACAAACCTATTGGGGGTTTTTAATGTATGAAGTAAATTTTAAACCTTTTGTTTATTCTTTTTTCCCTTTTTGGAATTTTCCAGTATTGGGTTTTTTTTTTTAATTGGGGAAACATTTGTGTTTATCCCCTTCACACAATATTTTTTTTCTTTTTTTTTTCCCCAAAATTTTTTTTTCTTTCCCTTTTTTTCTTTTTTTTTTTTTTTTTTGGCATGAGAATATTCCCCTTTTGGGATACAAGAAACCCTTTCTTGGCTTATTTTGTTTTTAAACGGTTTTTAAAAAATTTTAAAATATTTCACATTAACATGTGTACTTAAATTTAGATTTATCCTCCAAGTTTGGGAGCAGAAAGGTTTGTGAAACTTAAAAAAAAATACTGAAATGAATGGGGCTTCTTTTTTTGTGTTACCTGATAATGGGCCCAAATTTTTCTTTACCCAAAAATTTTCAATCTAGCTCTTCTTCTGTATTTTGTAGTTTTTTTTTTCTGCTTTCTTTAAAACTAGACGATCACTGAATGGTTTAAAACTTTTGCATTTTTTCAGGACTCACTATCAAACTAAAAATGCTCTCACCCACTGTAAACCCCCGAAAAATAAAATGTAAACACAAACAGGGGGGACAGGTTAAAAATGTTTTCAGTTTTTGCTAAAAAAAAAATAAAAAAAATCCTTCCCCGAAAATTAAATTTTCATTGATTAATGATACCAAATTTTTGAAAACCCTGATGTATGCTTTTCACCTTCACAAAGGTTTCTCATAAAATGAGCCCAAAATTTTTAAGGTAGTCTTGGGCAAAAGGGACCCAAGAAAACAGAAGAGAAGAGATTGAAAAATTTTTTTTCTCCTTTTCCCTTTTTCAAGGAGAGGGATTGGTTTGTAACCCAAAAGCAAAGAAATTTTTTTAAGCGCTAAAACAAAATTCTGTATTTTTAAAAACAAAGGTTTGTTATCATTAACGAAAAATGAACTAAATTTACGTAAAAAAACAAAATTTTAAAAAATAATTTCTTAACTGGAAAAAAAAAAAAAAAACATAACTAAATGGAAAAAAGGGATGAAATAAAACCAAACTGAAAATTTTAGATTTTTAAATTCCCCCTTGTTTAAATTTTAAATTTTTCAATTTTGTATGATCGTTTTTTTCCGCTCTGGCAGGTTTTTAAACCCCCCCAGCTGGCAGGCCCCCCCCCCTCAAGCACATTGGGTCTGCCTAAGGTCCCCTGATGGCACCTTGGGAGCAAATGGGGGGTTTTAGCAAAAGCTGTGGAAAGCGGCAGGTTTTCTTTTACTTGACGGGCGAGAAAAATAAAAAACAAGTTTTCCCTTTTTGTGGAACAAAACTGTGACAAAAAATGTTGGGTTTCTTTTTTAAGGGGAACCCCCCCCCCCCAAAAATCTCAAAGTCCATTTTAAAACGGGTTTCACAAATCAAAAATTTTAAATTTTGAATACCAAAAAAACTGCTTCCGTGAGGGGCCCCCGCCGCCCCCCGAAAGAGAAGCAACACCCAGCCCGGGGGAGCAAGGGGGAAGGTTAAAAACTATAAAAGGACTGCTTTCACCGACGCAGCAAATGGGGAAAGTTTTATTTTGTAGGGGTTTTTTGTAAAAGGGTGATCAAGGAAAACAATTAAGTCATATTTAAAGCTTGAATTGCTGAACCATTCTTTATTGTTTCAACATTTTTTGCATTTCAAAGTGCTGTTAAATTTGGCTACATAAAGACTTAATATTTAACTTAATTTAAACCAAAAAAAAATGAGAACAAAAAAAAAAAAAACAAAAAAAAACTTTTTGCTTTTTTCAAGGGAAAGCAAAAAAAAACAAGAAAATGCAAAAAATTCTCCTTTCCCCCTCCCCGGGTTTTATCGGGAAATTTTGTGTTTTTTCTCGTCTGTGGAGTAGACCAAAATTTAAACAGTCAACAGAATTCCCCCAGTTCTTTTTCCCCAAATGTAAATTCTTGTTACTCCCTTTCAGCACTGAGTAACTCTTTGTCCCCTTTAAAGCGCTGGGTTTTAAAACTCTGAACAGGACTGCTCAAAAATTGGGGTGGGTCTGGATTTGTGGATCAACTCTGTGTCGCCTTTTTAACAAGTCCGTTGGACGTTCAGTTTATTTAAAAAAAAATGATCATTCAATTTTAAATCAACACCTGACTCTTGTGGCAAAAGTCAAAACCCGGGTAAAAAATTGAATCAATCTTAATTTCACCCAGGAATGATTGGGGTATAAAGAACTGGGACAAATGGGCGCTGTGGGGCTTCCCCATTCTTTCGTTTATTCCTGCAGTGTTTTCTCCGATGAAAATTTCTGTCTGAAAGTCAGTTTGTTATCTCCCCTTTACTTTTCAGCCGAGGGGTGCCCCTTTTCCCCCTCAACGTCTGTATTTTGAAAACGTTTTCCCCTTTTGAGGATGTGGGGGGGAGTCCCGGATGCAGCGGACACTTTCAAAAGGGCCCCCCTTTTTTTTTTTTTCTTTTTCCTTTTTGGGGGGCAGCGTCTTTTTTTTAAACAGCACCAAAATGCAGGCAGCCAGGCACAGGGGCACAAAAAAAGAAACCTGAGTGGAGGAGGGGTGTTGTAAAAGGTACACAAGAAGGGGGTTTTCCCGTTTTAATTTCGGAACAAATCGCCCTCCTGTAAACATTCCCCTCCCGGGAATTTTCAAAAAATTTAATTGCAAAATGAAGGGGGTGATTTTCCCCTTTTACCGGACGGGGGGGAAACGCTAGGTTCAGCACTTTACTCGAACCCAAAAAAACAGATCCCCCATTGCTGCAAGAGCGAATAACCTTTTTTGGAGCCCAAAAAATGGAAAAGGTAAAGCAAAAAATTAAAAGAGATCTTGAAGAATGCGAGGAAGCTGACCCTTTTGTGTGGGGGGGTTGGAGCAAGGGGGGTTTTAAAAGCATCTTTCATAGGTTGTTTACCACCCAGGGGGCCAGAATTTTCCATTCCTGCTGAAGTACACCCTAGACAACCCCCACACGGAGGTCCCCCCACTCACTGCATTTATGAGACATTAAATGCATGGGAATTGAACAAGACAAACTGCCCGCTCTTTTGGGAAAATCTTTAAAAAAAGTATGGCTGCTTTTATGGATCCGATGAAAAGGAGACTTTTTTAAAAGCACCTGGTTTTTCCCAGGTGGTCTCCCATCCAAGTACTAACCAGGCCCCCGGGGCCTGCTTTTGCCCTTTCCCAGATCAGGGCGAGATTTGGGGATGTTTAGGTGGTTTCCCCCGTAAGCAAAAGTTAACTGTCACAAAAGCGGAAAATATAAGTGGTCAAAATCATCATTTCATCTATATTGATGATGTAAAATTTTCCAGGGCTCCCGATGAAAATGAAAAAGCTTAAAAGCAACCCGGTATTCCCATGCGGTCTCCCATCCAAGTACCTAACCAGGCCCGGGAAAATTTCTTAGCTTCCGAGATCAACGAGATCAGCGGTTTCCCGGGTTGGTTTTGGGGGGTAAGCAATGGTTTCTGTCACAAAAGCAGTATATATAAGGGGCTTTTAAAAACATCATTCATTATTTTGATGATTTTAAATGTTACCATGGCCCTAAGGGGGAATTTTAAAAAATTTCCCGCACCAAGTATTCCCGGCGGTCTCCCATCCAAGTACTAACCCGGCCCGACCATGTTTGCTTCCGAGATCAGACAGATCAGGGGGTGTTCGGTTGGTAGACCGTAAGCAATGTCAAAAGTCACTAAATTAGTTTTAAATAAGTGGTCCAAAAAAGAAATTGCATTTATTTTGGGTGAAGTAAATGTTACCCTGTCTCCTGATGAAAATGAAAAAACAAAAACACCTAGGGATTTCCAGGCGGTCTCCCCACCAAGAAAATAAACCCGGGCCCCACAATGTTAGCTTTCCCAGAAACAGATAAGAATCAGGGCGTTGGGGGTTTTAGGGTGTTTTTTGGGGCCCTAATCATGGTGACCCGTCACAAAAGCAGTATTTATAAAATGGTCAAAATTTATCATTGCATGTATTTTGATGATGTAAAGGGTTTCCATTTTCTCCCCGATAAAAAAAGAAAGGGTAACAGCACCTAGTTTTTCCCAGGCGGTTTTCCCATCCCAAATAGAACGAGGGCCGACACTGCTTAACTTCCCAGAACAAACGAGATCAGGCGTGTTCAAGGTGGGATGGCCCAAGCAACTTACGCCAGGAAGTTGCGCTAGGAAATGGGGGTGGGGAAAAATTTTCCAAATTTTTCTGTTTTCTGTGGAAATTTTTTTTTTCTCCCACCTTGGGTTTTGTTTTCATTTAGGGTTTCCCCGATCAAAGTTTTTCAAAACCTTTTCAATCCCTTTTTGGGGTCCCCATAGTGAGTTTTTATAACCCCTGCCGTCCGAAAGGTACTATTGATATGGGGTAATATACGTCCAGATTTTGGGTATGACAACCAAAATACCCCTTCCCTTTCTACCCAAATTTTCATATTTGTGAAAAATAGTATTTGATGTTAAATTTTTTTTGTACCTTGAAAATATTAAATTTTATATAGGTTTTTTCTCCTTTGGTTTTGGGTTTTTTTTATTTATTTTGATTTCTGTAAAAACCCTTTATTTCTCCCCGGGGAAAAACGTAAAATAGTCCTGCCTTATCTCTTTAAATTTAAAATTCAAGTGAATTTAGTACATCTAATGACAAATTAAATGGGGTCTTTTTTTAAATTTTCATTGATCACTCTTTTAAAACATTTTTCATAAAAAGCCCCCCCCCCCCCCATTAGAACCTTTTAAAAAATTTAAAAAAGAAAGGGGGGGCCCGTTCCGGGCTATTTGTTGTAGTTTTTACAACAAATTTTAAAGCTTTTACCCCATTTCCCCCCAGGCCCTCACAACGGGGTAAACCCCTCAGAAGGGTTTGGGGGTTTTTGTATTGACGAAAAAAACGCAAAAACAGAAAAATACTTTACATTTAAAACTTAATAAATTTTGTAGTAAAGCCACAAGTAGGCTGTTTTAATTTTGGGTTTCCCGGCCCCCGCCATTATTACCCCAGAGGGTTAAAAAGATAAAGAATCACCCCCCCATGAATTTAAAATACCTGTGACACAAACATAGTGGGTTAAAACAAAGTGGATGAGGTTAAAAAAAAACCCTTTTCACACGTTTTTGGGAATTGGGTTGGTCTAATTTTTTTTTTATTGTTTTGCGCACTTTTCAGACGCCGGGGCGACTACATGGCGCAATGGAGATACGTTAAAATTCCCTCCGTAGTTCCGTGGGATGCTCACGCCATACAAAAGAAATGAAAGGATGAAACCCGGGCGTTTACGTCATGGGATTTTTCTTCCTTTGATGATGTCCTCATTGGGGTTTTTTTTGATGAGATGTCATGAAAGGGGTTTTTCCCTTTTATCATGTGGCATAGAATCTTTTTTCCTTTGGGGCTTTTTTGAAAATTTGTTTTTTTACAAACCTTTTGGTGGGTCCGAAATTCTGTTTAGACTTTCAAACTGAAAACAAACGAGACAAGCAAACACGGGGGCCTTACAAGGTGGTTTGGGGGTCAGTCACAAAATCGGTACTTTTAAGTGGGCAAAATCAAAATTGCATGTATTATGATTATGGAAATGTTCCCCGTGTCCCCTGATGAAAAAAGAAAGGCTTTCAGAACCGGTATTTCCCCCCGGGCCCGCCTCCCATTCAATTAAAAAACCACGCCTGACCCGCAAAACCTTTTCCAGATCAGATGACAATGGGGTGTTTTTCAGTGTGGGATGGGCCCTTAAGGCAAATTTTTTCATTCCCAAAAAAAACCCCGTATATATAAATGGTCAAAATTTATCATTTGCATGTTTTTTGAAGATGTAAATGTTTCCCTGTTTTTCCTGATGAAAATGAAAAGGGTTACAGCAAACCCTTTTTTCCCAGGTGGTCTCCCATCCAAATTTCTAAACCCGGGCCCCACAAAAGCCCTTTGCTTCCCCAGATCAGACAGATCGGGGTTTCGTTTTTTTATGGCCGTAAGCAATTCAAAAATTTTACTAAAAACGTAAAATTTTAAGTTTGGTCAAAATGATAAATTTTATGTATTTTGATGATGTAAATGTTACCAGTCCCCCTGATGAAAAGAAAAGGGGGTTTCAGCCTGGAAATTTCCCCGGGGGGCCCCCCTTTAACGGGACAAAAACCCGGGCCTTTTCACGCTTAAAATTTCCGGGGATCAGACGAGATCAGGGGGTGTTCAGGGTGGTTAAGGGCCCTAAGACGGTTAACTGTCACAAACGCAGTATATATAAGTGGGGCAAAAAAATCATTTCAAAAGTATTTTGATGATTAAATGTTTTCCATGTCTCCTGTTAAAAGAAAAAGTTACAAACAAACCCAGTATTCCCAGGCGGTCTCCCAACCAACTACTAACCAGGCAATAAAAAAAAAAAAAAACTTTAGGTTCCGGGGGGGGGAATCTTGACCCAATCGGGGGGTTTGCTTTTGGTTTAGGGGCCGAAAAACAAAAGTTTTAAAAGGCCCCTAAAGCAGCATAAAAAAAAAATTGGGCAAAAAGATCATTGCATGTATTTTGATTGGGTGTAAAATTACCCAATTGTTTCCCGAAGAAATGGAAAAACTTACAGCACCGGTAAATCCCGGCTGTCCCCCCATTTCCCAAAACCCCCCACACCATTCAAGTACTAACCACCTCCCCACCCCCCGCTAAACTTCCCAGAAACAGGGTGCACTGGTGTGGGGTTTTAGGGGTGGTAATGCCCTTTAACCATTTTTTTCGTCACAAAAGCAGTATATTTTAAGTGGCCCAAAAAAAAACATTGATGTATTTTTTATGTTTTAAATTTTTACCATGTCTCCTGAAGGGGAATAAAAAACCCTTTCAAACACCTGGTATTTCCCAGGCGGTCTCCCCCCTCCAAGAAAAAAAACCCGGGGGGGGGCCCCACACTGCTTGGCTTCCGAATCAAACGAAAAGCAAAGGGGTGTTTAGGGTGGTTTTGGTGAAAGCGATGGTGACTGTGCAAACGCAGTTTTAAAATAATTGGGGGCCCAAAATGATATTGCAAAGTATTTTGGGTGATGCAATGTTTTCCAAAGTCTCCTGATGAAAATGAAAACTTTTCAGCACCTGGTAAATTTTCCCCGGCCCGGGCTCCCACCAAAATCTAACCCGTTTCCCCACCGTGTTTTGCTTTTTCCCAAAATCAGGGGGGAAAATCGGGTTGTTCAGGTTGGTATGGCCGTAAGCAATTTGGGGCCTGTGACAAACCCCAATATAAAATAATTGGGTTTAAAATCATCATTGATGTATTTTTGGGTGAAATAAATGGGTTTCCATTTTCCTGATTAAAAAAAAAAGCTTACAGCACCTGGTATTCCCAGGCAGTCTCCCATCCAAGTACTAACCAGGCACGACGCTGATTAGCTTCCAAGATCAGACGAGATCAGGCTTGTTCAGGTTGGTATGGCCGTAAGCAATGTCAAATGTCACTTAATCAGTACATATAAGTGGTCAAAATGATCATTGCATGTATTTTGATGATGTAAATGTTACCATGTCTCCTGATGAAAATGAAAGGCTTACAGCACCTGGTATAACCCAGGCGGTCTCCCATCCAAGTATTAACCAGGCCCTACACTGCCTAGCTTCCGAGATCAGACGTGTTCAGGGTGGTATGGCCGTAAGCAATGGTCACTGTCACAAACACAGTATATATAAGTGGTCAAAATGATCATTGCATGTATTTTGATGATGTAATGTTACCATGTCTCCTGATGAAAATGAAAGCTTACAGCACCTGGTATCCCAGGCGGTCCCCATCCAAGTATAACCAGTCCCACCTGTTTGCTTCCAGATCAGACGTGTTTCAGGTGTATGGCCGTAAGCAATGGTCCTGTACAAACCAAATATATAATGGTCAAAATATCATAGCATGTATTTTGATGATGTAAAATGTTACCATGTCTCCTGATGAAAATGAAAGCTTCAGCACCTGTATTCCCAGGCGTCTCCCATCCAAGTACTAACCAGGACGACCGATTACTTCCGAGATCAGACGAGATCGGCTGTTCAGGTTGTATGGCCTAAGCATTTTAAATGTACTAACATAAAAATGTCAAAATCATTGCAGATTTTGATGATGTAAAGTTACCATTCTCCTATAAAATGAAAGCTACAGCACCTGTATTCCCAGCGTCCCCATCCAAGTATACCGCCCACCTGCTTCTCCGAATCAGACGGGTGTCAGTTTGGTAGCGTAAGCAATGTCTGTCACAAACATATATAAAGTGGTCAAAATGATCTTCATGTATTTTATGATGTAAATGTACCATGTCCCTGATAAAATAAATTTACAGCACCTTATTCCAGGGTCTCCCATCCAAGTAACCAGGCACCTGCTAATTCGAGATCAACAGATCGGCGTGTCAGGTGGTATGGCCTAGCAATTAATGTACAAAGCAGTTAAAATAAGTGGTCAAAACCCTTGCATGATTTTGATGATGTAATGTTTCCGTCTCCTGATGAAAGAAAGCCAGCACCTGTATCCCAGGCGGTCTCCATCCAATACAACCAGCCACAGCTGTTCCGAATCAACGAGATCGGGCGTGTTATTGTATGCCTAAGCAATGTCAAATGTCACTAAGCAATATAAAGTGCAAAAATCATTGCAATGTTTTTGATGTTAATGTACCAATGTCCGAGAAAAGAAAAGCAAAAAGCACCTGGTATAGGTGTTCCCATCCAATTACTAACCCAGCCCCGCCATGTTAACTCCAAATCCATACACTGGAATGTTCGGTTTTGGGAGCCTTTAACAATTTGCCAAAAGATATATATAATGTCAAAATACTTTCTGTTTTTGTGATGAATTACCAGTCCTTGAAAAAAAAAACTTCACAATGTATCCGGGTCTCCATCAAGTACTAACAGGCCACACGGGCTTGATAAAACAGATCAGCGTTCAGGTTGGTATGGCCGTAAGCAATGTAAATGTCACTTAATCAGTACATATAAGATGGTCAAAATGATCATTGCATTATTTTGATGATGTAAATGTTACATTCTCCTGATGAAAATGAAAGGCTTACAGCACCTGGTATACCCAGGCGATCTCCCATCCAAGTATTAACCAGCCCTACACTGCCTAGCTTCCGAGATCAACAGACGTGTTCAGGTGGTAATGGCCGTAAGCAATGGTCCACGTCACAAAACACAGTATATATAAGTGGTCAAAATGATCAATGCATGTATTTTGATGAGTAAATGTTACCATGTCCTCCTGATGAAAATGAAAGGGTTACAGCACCTAGTATTCCCAGGCGTCTCCCATCCAAGTACTAACCATGGATCGACCTGCTAGCTTCCGAATCAGACGAGATCGGGCTTGTTCAGGTTGGTATGGCCATAAGCAATTCAAATGTAACTAAGCAGTAATAATAAGTGGTCACACAGATCATTGCATGTATTTTGATGATGTAAATGTTACCTATGTCTCCTGATGAAAATGAAAAGCTTACAGCACCTGGTATTACCCAGGCGGTCTCCCATCCAAGTACTAACCAGGCCCGACCATGCTATGGCTTCCGAGATCAGACGAGATCGGCGTGTTCAGTTTGGATAGCCGTAAGCAATGTCAAATGTCACTAAAGCAGTATATATAAGTGGTCAAAATGATCATTCCATGTATTTTGATGATGTAAATGTTACCATGTCTCCTGATGAAAATGAAAAGGTTACAGCACCTGGTATTCCCAGCGCGGTCTCCCATCCAAGTACTAACCAGGCCTTACACTGCTTAAATTCCGAGATCAGACAGATCAGGCGTGTTCAGGGTGGTATGGCCGTAAGCAACAATTAACTGTCACAAACGCAGTATATATAAGTGGTCAAAATCATCATTGCATGTATTTGATGATGTAAATGTTACCATGTCTCCTGATGAAAATGAAAGCTTACAGCACCAGTATTCCCAGGCGTCTCCCATCCAACTACTAACCAGGCACAAAACTGCTTACTTCCGAGATCAGACGAGATCGGGCGTGTTGAGTTTGGAATGGCCGTAACCCAAAGTCAAATGTCACTAAAGCAGCATATATAAGTGGGCAAAATGATCATTTCATGAAATTTTGATGATGTAAATGTTACCATGTCTCCTGATGAAAATGAAAAGCTTACAGCACCTGGTATCCCAGGGCTCCCTCCGTCCAACCCAAGTACTAACCAGCCCACCTGCTAAGTTCCAATCACAGAATGGGTGTTCAGTGGTAAAGGCCTAAAGCCAATTGCAGCTTACAAAAGCAGTATATATAATTTGGGCAAAATATCATTGCATGTATTTTGATGATGTAAATTTACCATGTCTCCTGAGAAAATAAAAACTTACAGCACCTGGTATTCCCCGGCGTCTCCCATCCAAGTACTAACCAAGCCCGAAAGCTTTGGCTTCCGAGATCAAACGAGACAGGGTGTTCAGGGTGGTATGGCGTAAGCAAAGGGGATGTACAAATCAGTAAATAAGTGATCAAAATGATCATTGCGTGTATTTTGATGATGTAAATGTTACCATGTCTCCTGATGTCTCCATGTCTCCTCGTAAGCAACCAGATCAGCTTCAGGGGTATGGCCGTAAGCAACGCTAGCTGTCACAAACGCAGTATATATAAGTGCTCAAAATCATCATTGCATGTATTTGATGATGTAAATGTTACCATGTCTCCTGATGAAAATGAAAACCTTACAGCACCTGGTATTCCCAGGCAGTCTCCCATCCAAGTACTAACCAGGCCCGACCATGCTTAGCTTCCGAGATCAGACGAGATCGGGCTTGTTCAGGTTGGTATGGCCGTAAACAATGTCAAATGTCACTAAAGCAGTATATATAAGTGATCATAATGATCATTGCATGTATTCTGATGATGTCAATGTTACCATGTCTCCTGATGAGAATGAAAAGCTTACAGCACCTGGTATTCCCAGGAGGTCTCCCATCCAAGTACTAACCAGGCCCTACACTGCTTAGCTTCTGAGATCAGACGAGATCGGGATTGTTCGTTTTTTTTTTTTGTTTTTTTATTAGTCTTAAATCACAAATTTACACGTCAAGTCAACTTTTGCACATAGACCAGAAAAGAAACAAACCTATCGTAGTTCTCATGAATGTATCAAAAGAAAAATCAAAGAATCAAGCTCAATAAAAAAAAAAAAAAAATCCAACTCTCACCAAGTCAACAAAACTTCCCCCTTTTCGCCATAACAAATAAACTTATTCCCACTCATGAAAAATTTCCTCACCTCCTCTCCCCCATACTTGCAGTTCAGTTCAGTATCTCTTTTCATTGTTGTCTTAAACAGATCTTTAATTTGTACATTTCTCCCTTCAAAATGAGCATAATTCCTTCTATATACAACCGCCAATTCTCTGGCATGGCTCAAAGTGTAGTTGAATTAACCACAAAATTATCACAGTCATTTTCTTTTCAAGTAAAACCAAACAAAAAAGCTATCCTCACCCCACCTTCAGCTCTGTATGCCCAAGTCGCCAATGATTCCTCAAAAAGTTTTTTCAAGGAAACAAAGAAATCAACTAACTCAAAACAATCCAAAAAAAATAGTGCAAAAAACTCTCATGGCCACTTTTACATACATCACACATTTGCAACCTTTTTAACACATAGCATTTTTATTTATGAAACCCACATATATATATTCTGTTATGTTTTATAAGGAAATCGTTATTTTTTTTCCACACTCCTAAACAGTTATATTATATATTCCCATTCACCCATATCCTTCTTTGACATCCAAATCGTCGAACACGCCTGCCCCAAACATGCTCTGCTGCTGGCTCTTTTATCACATCTGCTATTAACCATTTCCTTATAGCCCTTTTATCATCTTCAACATTGCAAAGAGGCATTTCTTCTCTTTTTCAATCATCATACATCTTAGGTGTACGCATTGTCTTGCTTAATCACACAGTCTCTATTTATAATATTTGTCCATACTCCAAGGTATAACTACTTTTAATCCGCTCATATATTCTACTGACTTTTTCTTTGCTTTCATACCCATCAAAATCACACCACAGAATCATAAATACAATCAATCTCAAAAAAACCCCGGGATGACCTCAAAAAATAATATCCTTGACTTGTTTAATATGTTGCCACCATGAATTGAGGATCATACAGACTTTTATTATTATATTTAAATTTCACATGAGAAACAAGGTAGTTAACAAACATTTGCAACCCATCACACTCATATTCTACTTTTGGTAGAAATTTTCTCACGCTTCAAACACCCCCCTGTAATAACTCTGGGATTTTAAACTGTCATTGATTGTTTAAACCCATAAACAAACCATAGACTCCTATCCACCCACTTTCAATATCCACATATTTCCTAAAAACACTCCTTCCATCCATAGTCAATCCACGCTCCATGTAAAATTTTTTGGATCGTTCTTACACTCTTATTGCCATTTCATTTTTCATTTCCAAATCAAGAGCTTCAGCCCACCCTCCCTCTTTTCTTCCCTATCAAAAGTTTTTTTGTGCAATTTATCACCCCTTTCCCCCTCCCATATAAAGTCACCAAATAGTATATGGTTTAACACATTCATAACCCACTCTGCATGTCTAACACTCTCAACACATACACACAAACTGAGAATAACAAAATATTTCACCACCATCACTTTTCCTTTCAGTTTAAGTTTTTCTCCCCCTCCATAGTGTACATACTTGTTTTTAATCTATTAACACTCCAGTCCTGTCTCATCACTAGGCCTCTTGCTTGCCACCCCCAGACACACTCCCAACACCTTCATGTATTTCTCCTCCACCCTTAAGCCCATTTCTATCCTCTCTACATCTCCAATGTGCATGATCTATGATTTAGTTTTGTTGATTTTTGCTACTGATGCCCTTCCATATTTTTCTATTATCTGTAGCACCCTTTTCACATTGTTGTTGTCCCTGACCGTAATAGTTGTGTCGTCTGCATATTGATTGATGACAACAGGTCCTCCATAGGCAACTAAGCGCGCCTTATCTCGCCCTCCTTGTGCAGGGTTTTGATCAAGCATCGGCCAGGAGGCTCAAGCAACTAGTGTTCAGTGACAATTGTGAGTGGTTGGCGGGGTGAGACAAGGGACAGATCCCTGTCTCACTGATCTCTCCACATCGAAAAGGGGGTTAGAGAGGGTGACCGCGAGCAGCGCGCGCGTGGAGAGAGCGCGCGCGGGGGACGCGGCTCGCTCGGCACTGTCATACACCTCTTTACCCGATCCCACCATCCGCTCCCCGTACGCCGAAGCGTGTTTCAGACCAGTAATCTAAAACAAGGGTAATCTGTGGTCTACTAGCGAGATCAAAGGCCATTAAATCGCAGAGAGCAAGTGAGCGCGCGAGCACGAGAGACGAGCCGCGGCCCTTTCCCATCCTCTTCTTGCGAGTGTGTTCTATTGAATCTCCAGTGATGAGATGTGCGAGAGTGAGTGAGGAGACTGCTATGTACTCTTTTCGCGGGTATGGCGCTGGTGAGAGGAGCGAGCGATTGCGGTGAGAGAGTGTAGAGCGAGATAAGAGAGGAGCGCGAGAGATCACTCCAAAGAGAGCGATCATAGAGAGAGCTCGAGTGTGACTTGAGAGAGAGAGTATCAGAGTGTATCGAATAATCTGTATCACACAGCAGAGGCGAGAGGAGATTGGCCTGTGATGAGTTTTTAGCGCCAACATCTAACCTACTTAGCGCTGAGATCTTTTTGTATATTATTGGCTATACACATGGTAACAAAATTTACAAAACACACACTACCCCATCCTATTCTGCACTTGCCCATGTACACACACTCACACACCTGGAGTGAGAGAAGCGGGGAGAGCTAACGGCGAATTTGTGCTACCTAGCGAATTTTTTGACTAGAGCGCTTTGTTCCATTTCGAGAGCCCTAACCCAGCAGCGTGGTCGCGGGCGTCTTGCGCTACTGGTTCAATACATCATATGGCCTCTATAACCGTCAGGCTCTATTTATGTCTCTAGCATCATTTGCAAGTTCCATCTTCACGCATGATTGTCCTTTCATACACTTTCACATCACGTCTTCTATGCTGTCATGGATCTATGTCCTCGCCATTTCTTTGAGTGATCCCCATAAATTGATTGTCAATTTCAAGTAAGCGAATAATTGTTTTTTATATATCTAACTACGAATACGGTTTGTGTATGTTTTTTTAATTGTTGGTAGGGTTATAGTAGGTTTGAGTTTGTAGATATTCACATTTTAATTAATTAACATTGTATAATGCATTTGATTGTTGGAGGTTCTCGAAGAAGCGCTCCTTAAACATTACTCTATGGCGAGCGAAGAGCGCACATCTCGTTATGCGAGAGTAATCTTGTGCTCCACATAATTGTTTTAGTATATCATAACCCTCCTCATTGTCCTCTTTATGATAGCGCGTCGAGTGCCCTCAATTTTTGTTGATCATGCGCGCAGAGTTTCTCCTTCATCATTGTTCTCATTTTCATTTTGCTTTCTAGATGCATGTTGAGTGAGAGAGTGTAGAGAGAGAGAGCGAGAGAGGTGAATTCTTACTCCCATCGTCCCCACCCCTATGCTGTCGTCTAGCCTCGTCATTTTTCTTTAGACACTCCTTTTCTCCTATTCTCTCGTCTATCAAATACAGAATCGTATCTGTACTCCTCCTTATTGCAAGAGAGAATCTGCGTTAATATCCACACCCTCCATCCTACCTCTTCATCACACACCACCTTAATCAAAGCGCGAACCCCATCATGTCACGTGAAACTATTTATCTTGATGCCTTATTTTGTCTGCGAGTAGCAGCGCGAGAGATAAATGCCATACATAGTGCAAACGAACCAAACGACTCAATCTATCACACTAACTTATTTGTTTTAAACCCCGTCTCGCATCTAGCCTCCTTGCGTATTCTCTCTCTCTTGGTCTCTCATCACCATGCACATAAGCCCCATTTTCTTCCACTACTCGACAGCAAGAGTTTACTCGCGTCTTTCCATCTGAGAGATATCAAGCGAGCGCCTAGAGCACCTACATCTAGACACTACCGAAGAATATAGATGAAGTCCCCAACGACGTAAGTACACTTCCTGCAATTAGAGAGGAGGAGTCTAGAGAGAGCGAGTGGACGAGCGTAAACACCATGCGAACAGCGAGAGAGTCATATTCTATATTTTGGAACGTATATATTTAATAAAAAAATCTGAATTCTATTTCTCTATAATTAAATTCTATCACCAAAAATCTCCTACGTCATCTCTATATACCTCTTTTATGTCTTCGACAACATCCTTTTACACACATTACTTAATTGCGTACCCCCCCTTTGCATTTCTAGCCCCATTTAATTGTATATATAGCTCCTTCCATTCCTCTCTTATTTCTTTAAAACTATGTCCTCCGTCCCAATCTAGTTTCTTGAATAACATAATTATAACGCTAGTGCGTGTGACGCGAGGCAAAGAGCAATTAGTGCTCACTTTTAGAGAGTTACTCTAGCGAGAGACGAGTTCGAGATAGCCCATTTGCGTTAACAGAGGTTATTGAGTGTGCGCCGCATGACGTAGCAAAACTGAAGAGCGCGAAACACAGAAACCGTAAAGCGTAGCGCGACATCTGAGCGTCCAACGCTATACAATCACATACCGACACACACACGTTCCTTTTCGCATCCTCCTACACACACACACACACACACAGGAGCGCCTTCCAGCTTTGCTGCAGAATCTTGAAAAGATATCGGGTGTTTGTCCAGCGGGCGTGTAACTGTCCGTTCTGAGACGCTCTCTGCCCAGAGCCATTTTAATACACACCCTCGTCCTGAGAGCGAGCAGAAGCTGCGCGGGTGGAGGACCCTTGTTTCGGCAGCCGGGTTCGGTTTCTCTCCACCCTCTCCATTGTGTTATAGTTGTCCCTCCACCGTGTTTCCCGCCTCCACCGACATCCTTTCCACCAGTTTTTCGATCCTCCTCTTCCTCTGCTTCCTCGAGAGCGCCCACACGGACCTGCGAGCGCGCCTTGCTAAGGTCCTCTGTTTTGAGACCTTGTCACACCTTCGCCGTCGTGGTTTTTCCCGTTCTCCTCCTTACACACACTATGAGCCTCCAACCATCTGCGCTCCAGCGCGTACACTTCTCCTCTCGCGCGCAACATCCCGTGATGAGCGAGAAGAGTGTGCGCAGCGAGCGTCTCCTCTCCGCGACGCTGAAACACTTGAAATCCGGGTGCAGAGAGCGGCGGCGGGAGTGAAGGATGTAGTCCCGCTTGATAGCTGCGCAGAGAGTCAGTGCACACTGTCAGATCTTTCAGTCATGTAATCACAGCTGAGAAATGCACAACACACACACAGCACCCTCGTGTCTTTCAAAATTTTGTGGAGGTAGGGCAGCGATCCTGAACTTGCCGTTGAACCGACCTTTAAAAATTTCGGCCATCCGGCAATGTCTGTGCCCTCCACACACACGGCTTTTAATTGCCGGCGCGAGTGCCAACCCGCGCCATTGCATGTAAGAGCGTTTCATGACAAGCGGTGCTGTATCCTCCAGAACTACAGCGTAAGCGAGAGAGCAGGAAAGAGACAACCATTTGACGTCGCGTGCACTTCATGATACGAGTGAGCGCTACGTGCGCGTGATCACTCGCGCGAGTGTCGCACGAGCCATTTAATTCTTATGCTCGTCAATCAACGAGTGCCGATCCCGGGTGCACTATCCTGTCCATGGAGGGGCAAACGCGCAAATTGAGAGTAGATCAATTTCTTTGTCCGTCTTCATACTACAACCTAAAAATTGAGCGCGCCACACTCCCTTCTTCACAGCACCCTTCGAGGCAAAGAGCCATTACACCAGGCAATTGACTGCGTATCTCACTCCCACCAGGGACGCCGCCGCGACTTCACCACAGGCACCCGAGCGCTCAAACTTTTTTGTGTTGTGCGCAGCGTGCCTCTCCATCGCTGCCACATCGTTCATTGTGCTCTTCCCTCCCCTGGGATTCATTCTTATAAACTTACGCACAGATGCAGAAGAACACAGTGAGCCCGCCGGAACAGCCCAAGAGTCCAGGCCAGACAGCCAAAGAAATTTTGATAAAGGACGATCGCGAAGCGAATGACATAATGAAGGAAAACGCGAGAGCGAGCGAGTGGCACATTCTATTGCAAAAATTTGTGAGGAGTGCGCTAGAAAGAGAGAGTGGGGAAAGATTTTCCAAATTTCTTTCTGTTTCTGTGTGATAATTTTCTTTTTCTCCCACTCTTGGTTTGTTTTTCATTTAGGATAGCCTCGATCAAAACATTGTTTCACACTTAACGCGCGCGTTTCAATCTTGAGGTGTCAGCGATAGCGTGTTGAATCTATGACACGTGCCGTTCCGATGGTACTAGTGATATGATAATATATGTCGTCAGATAATAGGCATTTGCAGACCAAGAAATCACACTACCACTCCTACCAACTGTATGAGTATTGTGAAAAAATAGTAAGTATATGTAATTTTTTTGGTACCTTTAACATATTTACTTTTTTATATATTTCTCGCTCTCGCCTTGTTTTTTGTTTTGTTTATCATTTTGCATTGGTCCCTGTAAAACCTTCATTTCCCACGGGGAATAACGTAAAGTATTCCTGCCTTAAGTTATCTATCTATCTTCTCTATTCAAAGATTCAAGTGATTCTACATCTAATGAAAACTAACTGGGTCTTTTTATTTCATTAGATCTCTCATTTAAACATGTCTCATAATAGTCCACGTTAAGCATAAAACAATTAAAAAGAAGGAGCTGTTCGAACATAGTTCTGTATTTGTGCGCAACTATTTAACGCTGTAACACGAGAGCGCGTGCGCGATCCGCCCGGGCTACCACCTCAGAGCGTTTGGGGTTTGCTGTAATTGCGCCCGACACACACAAACGCACACAACACAAAGCTAATAGTTAGCGCTGAGACGACGCGAGAGATACATCATATGGTGATAGTAGCGCGGGCACACAGCGTGATAGCGCTGTTAATTAATACGGTGAGCCAGCTAGACCATTAGCGAGTAGAGCGCGCAGAGAGTGAAAATACGATAAGAGGAATCAGCCGTCACATGATTTAAACTGCGCGAGCGAGAGCGACTCTCGAACAAACATATTGATTATACATTGGTGGATGAGGCTTAAACAAACCTTTTACACACAGTTAGGGGATGCATGTTGGTCAAGCGAGAGAGAGAGGAGCGATATTTTTCATCTACTCTCTCGCGACACACACGAGCGACTGAGAGCGTGCACTGGAGAAAGTTGTGCAGAAATAACATACATGCACACGTGAGTTAGTCGTTACATGGCATATCTGTAGAGGCCCGTTATCATCTAGAGTGCGAGTACTACACGACACAACCCCCAACAAAAAACTCCAACCTCGACAAAAGACACCTCCAACCCACCCCGACAACTAACTCACGCTCCTACCAGAGAATCAAGGGCCGCCAACGACACCCACACAATCTTCCTTTGATGAGGTCTCTCAAATTGTTTTTCCCCTTGATGATGATGTCATTAAATGTTTTCCTTTGATCATGATGGAATAGAAAATCTTTGCCTTTGATCCTTATTGAAAGTTTGTTTTTATACAAACCTAGGTGGCTCCGTAATTCGTTAGACATTTCAAACTGAAAGCAGCGAGACAAGCAAACACGGCGCTTAACGAGGTGGTGTGGTGTCAGTCAACAAAAGCGGTTTTTTTTTTTTATAAAAACATATAAGTGGTCAAAATCATATTGCAAATGTATTATGATGACGAAAATGTTCCTTGTGTCCCCTGATGAAAATGAAAGGCTTATCAGAACCTTGTATTTTCCAGGCAGCCTCCATTCAAGTACTAACCACCAATCCTGACCATGCTAACTCCGAGATCAGATGAACTTGGGTTTTGTCTCATGTGTATGCCCTGTAAGGCATTTTGTCAGTCACAAAAGCAGTATATATAAAGTGGTCAAAATGAGAGATCAATTGGCAGTATTTTTGATGATGTAAATGTTTACAATGTCTCCTGATGAAAATTGTAACAAATTCAAAGCCGCCCTCTCAGAGGAAAGAGTTTGCACTTTCAGGCAATTCCCAGACGTGCTCCCTACTGAATATTCAGCTCTGTTCTGCTGTGATGGAGTGTATTGTTCTGCCATTGAATCGCTTGTCAATCGGTGGGAATGTTTTGTTAAAACTTTGGACAGAAAATCATTGAACCATGCTCCTATTCAGTGTGTTCCGTTATGTCCTAGGTCTGCAGTCCAATTTGTGTAACTCTGAGAAGCACTAAAGAATGTACAGATCCTACAGAGGCTTGTTATAAAACAAACTTTCAGTAAGATCAAAGGCAAAGATTCTATGCCATCAAGGCCAAAGGAAAAGATTTGATAAAGGACAGAATTCTATGACATCATGAAAGGAAAAACAATCTATGGCACATTCTATTAAATTTTGTGAGGAGGCAAAAGGAAGAGAGAGTTGTGGAAAGATTTTCCCCAAATTTCTTCTGTTTCTGTGAACATATTCTTTTCTCCCACTCTGGATGAGTTTTCATTTAGGATCCCTCGCTCAAAGTTTTCATTAGACACCTCAATCGTTGGAGTGACACATAGTGATATCTATAACACTGCCGTCCGAATGTCTATTGATATGATAATATATGTCCTTCAGATTTTGGCATGAGCAACCAAAATTCACTACTAACCACTCTTCCTACTATACCTACTGTATCAGTATTAGTTAAAAATAAGTAGTAGATGTAATTATTTTTTACCTTTAACATATTACTTTTCTATAGTTTCTCTCCTTTGGGCATTGGTTTGTTTAATCATTTGCATTGTCCTGTAAAACCTCCATTATCTCCACGGTAATAACGTAAAAATAGTCCTGCCATATCTCTAATATCAAGATTCAACTGTTTCAGTACATCTGAATGACGAACTAACTGCTGGTGTCTTTTATATAATTTCATAGTTCACTCTTTTATACATGACTCATAAAAATCCAGCATTAGAACATAAACAATAAAAAAAGAATGGAGGCTGTTCGACTATAGTTGTGTTGTACAACTATTTAACACAGCTGCACCAGTTCGCATCATCACAAACGGCTACCACCTCAGACGTTGGTTTGCTGTAATGCCCAAAAGAAACGCAAACACAGAACTAATTTACATAATACTTACATCATTGTGTAGTAAAGCCACAAGTAGCGCTGTTAATAGGTTCCAGCTAGACCACCCCCCAATTTTTTATATGTTTTTTTTTTACCTCAGAGGGAAATACGATAAAGAATCAGCC
The DNA here is from genome assembly GCF_022458985.1 of Mugil cephalus. NCBI lineage: Eukaryota > Metazoa > Chordata > Actinopteri > Mugiliformes > Mugilidae > Mugil > Mugil cephalus. The sequence goes on from NC_061792.1 coordinate 1,896,254, forward strand.
GCACATGATTTAAAAACTACACGTGACCACAAACAATTGATAAACAATGAGGATGAGGCCTTAGAACAAACCTTTACACACAGTTATGGGAGCATGTTAGGTCTAAATTTTGTGTATTGTTTTCCGGCGCAAACGTACAGACGCAACGAGCGACATACATGGCGCGCACATGGAGTAACGTTAACATCCCATACGTAGTTTCCGTGCATGCTTCACGCACATACAAAAGAAACGATGGATGAAACAGGGCGATGACGTCATGTGATGTCTTCATTGATGATGTCCCATTGTTTTCCTTTGATGAATGATCCTCCAATTGTTTTTATTCCTTTGAAATGATGTCATGAAATGTTTCCTTGATCATGATGGCATAGATCTTTTGCCTTTGATCTTATTGAAAGTTTGTTTTTATACAACACATAGGAGGGTCCGTAGATTCTGTTAGACTTCTTCAAACTGAAAGCAAGCGAGTGAGACAAGCAAACACGGGTGTCTTACGAGGTGGTATGGTGTCAGTCACAAAAGCGGTACATATAAGTGGTCAAAATCCAATATTGCATGTATTATTGATGTGTGAAATGTTCTGTGTCCCCTGATGCAAATGAAGGCTTACATGACTTGGCGTTGTTCAGGTTGGTTATAGTGGCCGTAAGCAATGTTCAAACATCACTAAAGCAGTATAATATAAGGGTCAAATGATCATTGCATGTATTTTGATGAAATTGTAAATGTATCCAATAGACTCCTGATTGAAAATGAAAGCTTACCAGCACAACCTGGTATTTCCCAGGCGGTCTCCATCCTAGCTACTACAACCAGGCCCGCCTGCTTAGACTTCCGAGATCAGACGTGTATCCGGTGGTATGGAGCCGTAAGCAAACTTAACTGTCCACAAACGCAGTATATATAAGTGGTCCAAATCATCATTGCATGACTTTTTGTTTTTGAGCTGAAGCTTCTACAATAATCCAGTCTGTCAGGAAGTAGAGTCAGAATGTAACAGTAATATGAATCACAGACAAAAACAAGGCGACACGGTCCAACCAGGGTTTGGATGTGATTTGTGTTTAAACTGAACACTGCCTGAGATTGGCTTATCGTGAAAGGCCTACTGCACCTGAGCCAATCATCATCACTGTGGGAACAGTAAAATGTATGCGTGCTCATGAGTGCCTTAATAATCAGGTTTAATTACAATAAGTGATTCACTATGCAATATATGGGACATAATCACTGGAACAGAATACACCTGAACATGTACTGTACTGCGTGCAGAAGTGGAAAACACTGAAGGCCTGTATGAGAGGATTTGTATTGAGAACAAACCATGTACTTAAAGGTCACAATGTATTCTCTGAAGATGTCCTCGCGGAGTGGAGCAGGACGGGCGCCGGACACAAATCTAACAGATAAAGTGTGTCAAAGAGGAGAAGAAGATGGGGCAATCAGGAGTAGTGAACAAACACCTAGACTGTAGGAATATAAAAGGAACTTGCTCCCGCTAGGGCAACTCAGATCCAACTCATATCTTTGTATGTACGTGGTCTCCCACACTCCTGCAGAACTGTAATAATACTCGTACTCCACGTCATTCTCTCGACTCTTTATTCCTCACATCACGACCCCGGAAGAGAGGAAAGCAGGGCTAAATTCCTCCTCAACAATTTGGGGGGCTCGTCCGGTATGTGAAGGAAGAACGGAGCGAGGACATTGACTAAACGATCGACACACAACGGCGAAAAGAGACAGAGCGCTCAGAGACTAAGGTAAGCAGAACCTGTTTATCGAATCTTGCATTATTGGCAACACACGTAAATAAAAAAGGTACTCTCTAAGTCCGGAAATGTGCCATCAGTAAAAGACGAACAGACAGTAAGCGTGCGTGAAGTGAAACAAAGTAACAAGGTTCCTGAAGAAGAAAAAAGAGAAAAAAGGAAAAGCGCAAAAGACGTAAGTGCATTCTAAATTGTAGCAGGGATAACAGTCGACTATCCTGCGTGGCGACCCACCGTTGGCTCGACGTGTGTCACGGAGTGATCTGGGTTTAGGGCCCCGAGGTTGAGGGGACCCTCAAATTACCTGAAAAGGACCTAACTTGGGATTAGGCATATAGAAAATCTGAAATACAGATTGTATGGTTTGAGTCCAATGGGGTTTATAGTCCCCCTAAAGTAAATATCTGAAATTACAGATTGTTGTCTTGAGTCCATGGTCTTTATAGTCCCTAAATTAGTAATACTGAAATTAACAGTGGGGGGGTTTGAGGCCCTGGGGTATCTCCCCTAAAGTCGTAATATCTGTGCGTACTAATAAGGTGTAATTCCTGTTGAACGGGACTAGCCCTCACGAAGAAAGTCGCATATAAGAATTCGGCAATAAAATTAGAAAGAGAAGTAGTGGCGTCTTGGGTTGGGATTGTAATATAATAAATTATATGTATGAGCTCTAATCGTTTGTCTTTTTGTGTTTGTGCGTTTCGCACTACGAGATAGTCAAAAAAAATACGTGTGAAAATACGGGTGGAGAAGATCTGAGGTGTCAGGAGCGGCCGTGAGTACACTAATAGTGATCTGAAGTGATATGACAAACTGAGAGCGGAAACCTAGCGTGACAACACAAACTCTCAGTGTGACGGGAAACCTAAAACGGTGGCACAAGTCACTAGAGTATCACTCAGGCAATCGTACTCAAACAGTCGCTCCAAAGGGCTTGTGGTTCGGGTGTATTCCATAAATTCACACGTCTGCCTCAGAACTAAATAGAGAAGAACAGCATAATGGAAGGAGAGTTTGAGAGAGAAATCGACGACGGGGGTTGGAGCCGTCCGCGGCTCTGCGTGGGTGACCTTGGGAGTACAAATAATAATATGATATCCTTGCAGGAGAAAGCCGTTAAGTGATAAGAAGGATAAAACTAAGAAACTAGCGAAGCTAAAAAAAGTGAAACAATTGGTTCGGGTTTAAAGGGAAACTTATAAGATAAGGGGCCTTAAGTAGGCAAATGGTTTTTGTGGGAAAAAGACAAAAGAATGTGAGGATAATAGCAGATCTGGTAGAGCAGGGAAAACAAGGCTGGTTCTGTTGCCAGAAGTCCAGAATAAAAACTGAAAACGTAGCCCAGGGACAAGGCACGACGGGACTGGAACGGAGCTCGGCGGTTCTGGTGAGGCAGAGTACTTACCGCACCTACATTCGGCGTGACAAGGAAAAGGAACTAAAGGAGGTCCAAAAGAATTGGTAAGCCACATCAAAGACAACCCACACCTTGATCCTTCCTCCATACGCCCACCCTAAGACACCGCACACCCCTGCATGTTACCACCACTTTACACGTAACAGAAGGTACACTGAGACAGACGATGTAGCCACAGGAGAAATTGCAAGCCCACACCTGCACTGGTGAGCACTGACTAAGACTGCCATCCTCCTAATGACAGCCGAAGACCAGTCCTGACAAAACCCACCTCCAAGACCCCATAGTCAGTGACCAGCAGAGACACGATACAGAGAGTAACATTCCCAAATGACTCCGTTCCAGGACCTGCCAACAGCGAGAACATGGTGACATTGACTATAGAGCATACAGGGAACGGAGGAAGAGGTTAAGTCGAGAGAGGGACATCCACCCATACAGCGAGTCTAAAGAAATTGCGAGGACCAGGGCAAGCAGAGTTGAAGCAGGACCAATTACGAAAACCAGGATAGAAACGAGACTCAACGCCCCGCGATAGCACTGAACGTTATGTGGGACCTGAACGAGGGAGAGGAGTAGTAAGCCTCCAAGTGACAGAGCAGCAGCGTTTTACAGGAAAAGGCAGCTATGAGGGCCAGACTAGGGATGTCGGAGTTAAATGGAAAATGAAGGGCAGAATGGAAAGAGAAACAGGCCACAGCTGATGAGGAGGAGGAGCAGATTGCAAGAACTATAAAGAGAAGTAGAAAAGGCATCAGAGAGACTGAGGGCCATATGGAAAGACTATCAAATCTGGTGGCTGAACGCCAGGGGAACGCAGACGAATCAGTGAGGGACAGAGAAATGGGAGAGTCCATGGAACGAAAGACCCATCAACATCTGGCTACTATGCCCCTACAAAGCACGGCCGGACAACCTGACAAAGACAAACCGTTTACTCTTTAGGGGACATCCAACTATAGTAAGACAAACTGCCCTGTAGTGGAGGGAGGCAAACAGGTGGTTGACAAACTGACTCTCTGCGACCGCGGGACAGAAATTACTCTAGGGTACTTTAGAGCTGTGCAGCAAGATGAATGACAGGGGTGACCTGCGTGACATAGAGACGGACCCAACACTAAGGGTTGCCTGACAAATGCACCATTTACGAGACAAAGCACTGCGATCGGAAGGCCATTTCGAGACAAAATAAAAGTGGACAAAAACAAAATAAAAAATAAATAAATAATCAGACAAAGAAATAAAATAAAAAAGGAAATAGCGAAACAAAATCCCACACGAATCTCCCCCCACCCCACGCCCACCTCCGCACCCACCCACCACACCCCCCACCATGGGGACCCCCCCCCCCCCCCCCTCACCTCCCCGACACCCACCCCTGCGCACCTCCCTTCCCGCACCTCTACCATCCACACACACACCCCAACACCCACCCCTTTCCATACACCCCCCCACACCCCTACACCCCACCCCGCCACTCCATCACACCTCCCGCCGCCCCTCCCCGCGACCAGCACCCCCCCTTCCCCCCCCCCCTCCTTCACTAAACTCCCCAACCCCTGTTTTTTACACCTGGGGGGGGGCGGGGGAGTAAAAGTGCGGGTTGATAACTCTCCTCTCCCACCATCACAACCCACCTACAACCTAACACACTTCACCCCCCAACCCCCCCCGTCCTACCCCCCCCTCCACCACCAACTCCACCCCACACACCCTCTTCCCCTCCACCCCCCCCACGCACACCACCCGCCACAGCGAAGGTGACCCCCGAACAGAGCCCAAGAGAGTTTCTTACGCAGGCAAAGACTCACTGTGTGAGCACCAACCGGCTGTCACCCAGGAAAGAAATCAGATACAAAGTGAGTGGGTTTAGACAGGAGGCCGAACTAGAAGGGTCCCGGAATCTGTTAGAAATACGATGAAAACAACCTGACATGCAAGGGAGTGACGCTCACTCTGGAAAAAAACATCTCGACCATCACCTACACAGCCACACCAGACCAAGTACTTAAAAGAGGGCCAAAGAGATAACTTACAAGCAGGCGCAGCTGATTAAGAGATTACAAATAGCTTACGCTAGAAATAAAGTTGAAATGACAAAAAAAAAGAAAAAACCGTGCCCCAAGATAATGGTGTCTACGTACCGAACCTCAACCAATACCTCTGCTTTGTTCCCGGTTCCTCCATGGGCGCCACAGCCACCCGCTCTATCCACTGGTTCCACCAGGAGGCCTACTTCAGAGGTACTTACCAAAGGCAGGGACGGGCGACTAGGGGCTGGGTCCAGAGGAGACACTGGAGGGGCTACGGAGGGTCCTCGTCCCTGCCTATACCTGTGTGGAGACACGATGCACTGGCCCAGAAACTGCCCACACAGACCAACACCCACCCCCACACGAGGAGGTTGGAATACGCGCCTCGAGGGGAGGCCCTTGGCTACACCTCCGGCCACCACGGCCTCCCCTGCGCCACCATGGCCGCCAGCGCACCGCCAGGGGTAGTGTACTCAATTTCCCGCCTGGGGTGACGACTGTGACTATCCCCAATACGAGTGACACACCCCACAAGGGGACCCCGACAACACCCAAACGGCAGAAAACCGTTGTTGACAATGCAGGTGGGCCCAACATACCTCTACCATTCCTAGTGGGACACAGGGCTACAGTGTCCACAATCGACCAGGCACCACAGAACACTCTATCGAAAAATCTATCACACTATGGGGTTATTGGGTCTCTGGGTAAAGGACACTCTTCTGCCATTCAACCAAACACATTACGCACAAATTGTGCACACCAGGTTCTACAACACCCGTTCCGTGTTCTCCACCCCAGCTGGGTTCCAACTAACCTACTGGGCAGGGATCTGCTCATTAAACTCGGTGGCGACAATCCTGTGATCAGCTACGGCCTCCAAGTCCATCTACACAGACGGAACCCGTCTGCCAAGTCTGGCGGTCCAACAGGTCTCGGGCCATGGACAATATCTCATACAACCGGTACAATTGATCCCATGGCCGACATCTATTGGGGCTTACTGAGACCTGAGACCTACGAGGAGGGGGGGCATTCTTTCCGGCCTACCTCGCGTGGAAACCCTGGATATCACAGCTTCAGCCCGCTCCTGTCTCCTCCCGACCCTCCACACGTAAACCGTTTTGTTTTACGATCGATACACAATGTGAGTGGAATCAGGAACAATTACAGAACAATTAGAAAGTAAAGAGTGGACAGAGTCCACTCCAAAACATATCCGTTTGCTCCAGAAGGCGTATCCGCCGTAGTTAACCACACCAACAGAACAAACTAAACTGGTAAAAAAATGGCGGACGAAGCGGCACCAAGCATTCCCTATCATTACATCCAGAACATGCGGCTAAAGAGCTCGGTAGCATTATAAAACGTTCTTTAACAGCAGAACGGACTGGGCGCAAACGTCCCGTCCCATCAGGTGCAGTATTCTGCCTTCGACTGAACAACTACTGCATCCAGGAAAACAGCCACAGACACCGCCACACTTACTCATGCGCAATAGCCAGAACCACCACGGGGCGTGAGTGGACCAGATCACCCAGACACCCAGCATGGCTTTAACACAATGCCAGACACGTTGTGGTCTACAGATCCACGACTTGGGTTCTCATTAAGTGTGAACCAGTCTCGTTTTGAATTACAGTGTGATTATCCCAATCTGGTTACGCAATATCCCCACCAAACAGCAGCGAAGACGGCATACCAAGCACTATAGACGGGCTACTACAAAAGGGGGTATTATGAACCATCTCAGTCATCTTGGAACACTCCAATCCTCCCTGTTGAAAAAGAAAGGCACCGCAAATATCGCATGGCACAATGACCTTAGAGCGGTTTAACAAGGCTCTTAAGAACTCACACTGGTCCCAGTACCAAATCCATACGTCGCTCACACTAAATCTCACGCCCTCAACATGAATGGTTTACGTGTATAGATCTAGGCTTAATGCTTTTTCCTGCCTCCCCTCTCCAACTAGCTGTAGGGGACATTTTCTCGTTCACCTACAAAGGGCAGCAGCTGCGCCTACACGCGACGCCACACAGGCTTTAAACATTCCCCGGTATTTTCAATCAGATTCTGAAGACAGCCCTTGCAGACTGCGTGCTGCCTGAAGGCGTGACTCTCGTTCAATACGTGGACGACCTCCAACTCGCTGCGCCAACGGCAACCTACAGCCTCGAGGCCACACGCTCGCCTACTCCGCGCATCTAGCCCAAGGCCGGCTTTAAAGAAAACAAACCCTAAATTGCAGGTACGCGGAAACGGTCTCATTCTTAGGTCGACAAGTCATCACAAAAAGGCGCAGGCCTATCTCCACAACATAAATCCAAGCAATCCTACAGCCCCAAACCACACACTGTCCCGTGACATGCTCTCTTCTATTTTTCTTTTTTTTGTTTTTCTTTTTTTTTTTTTACTTTTTTTCTTTTTATATTTTTTCTTTTATCTTTTTTTTTTTTTTTTCTATTTCTATTTTTTTTTCGTTTTATTTTTTTTTTTTTTTTTTTTTTCTTGCTTTTGTTTCTTTTTTTATTTTCTTTTTTTCCCTCTATATTTTTTTTTTTTTTTTTTTCCTTATTTTGTTTTTTTTTTTTATTTTTCTTTCTTTTTTTTCTTTGTTTTTTTTTTTTCTTTTTTCTCTTTTTCTTTTTTTTTTCTTTTTTCTTTTTTTTTTTTTATTTATTTTTTATTTTTTTTTTTTCTTTTTTTTTTCTTTTCTTTTTATTTTTTTCTCCCTCGGCCTAACAGGTTACAGTAGGAATTACATCCTGACACAGCGGCCTCACTAAACCATTACGTGATCTCATCCGTGAACACGGTATGCGTAACCTTTCTGCCCCACCAAATGGACAACCGGCGGATTGCTGAAGCGCGTGTTAATTATCGCCCTTAAACAAGCCCGGCAGCGGCTGCTGACCTCGCCATTCCAGACTACTCCCTACCATTCTACCTAGATGTCTCTGTTCGAACTATGCACTACATGGCGTTCTGTACTCATAGAAAAGGGAGAGAGGGTAATACTGACAATATGTAAGCGTAATTTGGATGCAATGGAAAAACGACACCCAGCATGCACACAACACGTGGCTGGAGTAGCAAAACTCAGTTCAAAAGACAGCACACATATGATGGAACACCAACTAAACGTGCTAAACAACACACAGCGGGGTAGCATACGTGAACACGCACACATTCACACTAACGGCATTAAGACACACCGCAGACTGAGCAAAATCTTAGAAGCCGCCCAAATCTCACGTTCACCAGGCTGAAGGCATAAACAATGGCGGAACAAATGAGCAACGGAGAACCACACCAGTGCACCGAAGAAGTGCACCGAGACGAAAAAGTACGAACCTGACTTATTAAGTGAACCAATAAAAGGGGACGTGACTTATACACTGAAATGTTGCTACAGATATACAAAGATGGACTGGTCTCCAGCTTACGCAGTAGTAGAACAACAGAGACAGGAACACACACAGTACGAGCAGAGAGGACCAGGGACAGCAATCAGCACAAAGAGCAGAAGTCCTGGCAGTGATAGCAGCTCTGAAGAGGGAAAAGACAAGATAGTAAACATATACACTGACTCTGCATAAGCAGCCGGGCAGTACACGAGGAACTCAAACATACTCAGGGGCAGGGTTCCCAAGCTAACCAAGACCAGCCCCCATCAGACACGAAACAGAAATGAACAACTTTGCAGAAGCCATTACCTATTTACCTCAGAAAGTGTAGCAGTGATAAAATGCAAAGGACACGAGAAACATGAATCCGCGACGAAAGCAAGGTAATGCGCAGCAGAGCCTGCAGCCAAAACAAGCAGCAGGATATACACCACACACCCACACTCCACGTCATGATGAACACAGAATATGGAGGGACAGGTAAACACGAGAAAAGGTGGTACGCGGCACAACAGGAAGCCTCCCCACAGAAAGGACACTGTGGAAGGCTCGAGGATGTACATAGACAAAAGGTTCTGGAGAGGGACCTGATGGCAGTACCAGTAATACCAACCTCAGATAAGGGAAAGAGCCAATGGTGAGGCACATGGAGTAGGACATGCTGGAGTCACACAATGATGCATAATCTGAGACACTGGTGCATCCATACCTAAAAGAACAGTGTAAAGAACACTACAAAGTTTGTGAACAGTGTTACTGAACAATCCCAGACCAACATGAAGCCACACGCCCGGCGTTTCCCCCTGGAGACACGATCAGGTAAAGAACATAAATAATCGATTACAACTGACATGAACCAATCCAGTAAGGGTAAATAGGTCTCATCCTCATGTGCGTGGATGCCTATAACGGGTGGCCAGAAGCGTGGCCCAACAAAAAGAGAAGACAGTAAAACGGTAATTAAGTTCTTAATAAAACCACTATATACCGGCAACATGTTTATCCTGAGAGAATCCGGTCGGACAACGTAACCCACATTAAAAAACCAAGACCACCAACAGTGGAACAGCTTGCTGGTCTGCAAGCACAAGTTCGGTACATGTGTACCACCCACAATCCCAGGGAAAATAAAGTGGAACGAATGAATCAATCAGTCCAAAAACAAATTGGCAAAAATCTTGCACAGACCAAAAAGAAATTGGCTCGATGCGTATACCACAGCACTCAAATGGCCATTAGGAGCTCCATTAACAAAGCACGGGTTTTTAACCCGCCATTCGAACTGCATACAGGGAGAGCATTCCAGGATCTCAGTCTCAGTTACCAGCAGGGCATAGAAATAGTCCTGAGCAAAACACATAAGCTGTTATTTCCATGAACAGACAAAGTCCACGTTACAGAGTATGCGAAACAGGTTTGGCGACCAGAGGCTGAAAAACACGACAGCCCTGGACCCTGACTTGGACTGGGTGCTCCTAAGAGACGATCAAGAGGAAGTGGACGGAACCACTCGAGGACTGGACCGTATCAGTGACAGAAGGACAACACCGACACGCAGTCCCGGCAGAAAGGCAAAGGCGAAACCCTGGTACCACTGAGGTCAGTGTGCAGCTGCACAGGCACCCCCCCTATCGCTGAGGGACACACACAGGGACCTGTGTGCAACGACAAAGGCAACGGCGAGTGCTGAGGAACAAAGCCCACCTCAACAAAAGGGGCAGAATAAACCCCAGGAGGCAAAAGGGGGTGAATGAGTCGAACCTGAACCCTAACGGAGGAACAGGTGAAATTAGCGCGTTCCCTCCCAACAAGTTAGCGTGCCAAGCAACAACGCAAGCGTCAGATTCAAGATCCGGACAACATCAAATTAACAACATCCAGTTGATAACGTATATTGTGTTCTTAATTATCGTGTTTTCATCCTTTTAGGTGAGTCATCAGACTCCTCTGCAATAATCTAGTTGATATACATTAATTTGTATACGCCATTATGCAGGAATGTATGACGAGCCGCACACAGGTTTAAAGCACCACTAAGGACACAAGCTATCCTAGCCCCTCATTTAGTGTCATGTGAGAGCCAGAGGCACACGTCCAGAAGGGTTAGTTGCTTTTCTTATAGGAAACTACTCGAAATGTTGCTATATACGTGAATTGGAAGGTGCTCATCCTAGCAGGAGTTGTCGCCGTAGCTGTTGTAATAATTGTGTTCAGCATCTATGAATGGGGGCCACAGCAGGAACATAATAGAGGAAGGCGATCAGTGAGTGGTAAGTCCACTGACACCTGTATAACACAATATGGATAATGTATGGAAATTAGCCAACCTCTCCCGTGATGCAGTAGCAGGACTCTCGGAACAACTGGCGCCCACTTCCCTCATGGCTATACAGAACAGAATGGCTCTCGACATGATTCTGGCCGAGAAAGGGGGTGTGTGTATTTTTTATCCCTTTTGGAGACAATGTGTTGCACATTTATATTTCCAAACAAACCGGCACGACGGATCTGTAACCAGAGCCCTGGAAGGCCTGAGAGCGCTCTCGAACACAATGCACGAACATCCGGCCTCGACAACCCCATGGATGAGTGGTTTTGCTAGCACGATTGTAAGCGGAAGAGTTTGATTTTTAACCTTATTATGTCCGATTGCAGTATTACAGCATCCTGGATATCATGTGGCTGCTGATTGCAGTGCCTTGTATTCGGTCGCTGATGGTAATGTTTTATTCCAAATTACTACCATAGAAGGTAAATCTCATCCACCGCCTATATGTTTGCCGCCAGACCCCGCCTTCAGAAGAAGTGGATATGAGCTGGGATATCAGGGATTCATGCCGCAGTTTAAATTTTAGATTTTAATACGCTGGCTAGCTTGTGTTGATCTTTATAGAGATCAAAAAGGGGGAATAACAATTTTTCACTTAGTTACTTAGGTTTGATTCTCTTTGTAGGATCAAAGGGGGAATTGTGGGAACAGTAAAATGTATCGTGCTTATGATTGCCCTTAATAATCAGGTTAATTACAATAATTGATTTCCACTATGCATTAGTAATGGACATAATCACTGAACAGAATACCACTGAACATGTACTGGCGTGCAGAAGTGGAAAAACACTGAGGCCGAATGATATGATTGTATTGAGAACAACCCTTTACTAAAGGTCACAATGTATTCTCTGAAGATGTCTCGGGAGGGGGGAGGCCAGGACGCGCCGACACACAATCTAACAGAGAAAGTGTGTCAAAGAGGAGAAGTAGATGGGCCAATTCAGGAGTAGACAAACACCCTAGACTGTAGGAATAGAAAAGAACTGCTTCCCGCGAGGGCACCTCAGATCCAGACTCATATTCATTGGTATGTACTTGTGGTTCTCCACACACTGCAACTGTGAATAAATACTCGTACTCCGACGTCATTCTCCTCAGTCTCTTTTATTCTCACAAATCATCAACGAGAAAAGAACGAAACATCCCGGAGTAGGAGAGCGAACAGCAGGGCCTAAAATTCCCTCCTCAACATCACCTATGCGACGTCGCAGCTGTTTCCAGCATGTCAATTTTCACATGTCAATTGTCAGAGCATAACATTTTCAACTTTTTTTGCCTGTCTGAAATTGCCGGACGCTCTTGTTGACTTTGACGCCGACTTTTCCATCGTTTGTTTTTGCACATTTGGTAACAAATTCAAAGCCGCCCCGTCCGAGGAATAGATTGCACTTTCAGGCAATTTCCCAGAGTCTTCCCTACAGAGATTTCAGCTCTTTTGCTGTTTTGTGGTTGCCATTGATGCTTGTCATTCCGGGAAATTATTGTAAAACATTGGACGAAAATCATGAACCATAGCCTACTCAGTGTTTCCGTTGGCTGCTTTGCAGTTCAATTGTAACTCTGAAAAGCACTAAAGAATGTTCAGATCCACAGAGGCTTGTATAAAACAAACTTTCAGTAAGATCAAAGGCAAAGATTCTATGCCATCATGGCCAAAGGAAAAGATTTGATGAAAGGACAGAATTCTATGACATCATGAAGGAAAACATTCTATGGCACATTCTATGTAAATTTTGTGAGGAGTGCGCTAGGAAGAGAGAGTGTGGGAAAGATTTTCCAAATTTCTTCTGTTTTCTGTGATCATTTTCTTTTCTCCCACTCTGGTTGTGTTTTCATTTATGTTCCTCGATCAAAGTTTTCATTAACACCTTTCAATCTTGAGTGTCACATAGTGAGATCTATAACACTGCCGTCCGATGGTACTATTGATATGATAATATATGTCGTCAGATTTTGGCATGAGCAACCAAAATTACCACTACCACTCTTCTACCAACTGTATCAGTATTAGTGAAAAATAGTAGTAGATGTAATTATTTTTGTACCTTTAACATATTTACTTTTATATAGTTTCTCTCCTTTGGTTTTGGTTTGTTTTATCATTTTGCATTGTCTGTAAAACCTTCATTTCTCCACGCGGAATAACGTAAAATAGTCCTGCCTTATCTCTAATTCAAGATTCAAGTGATTCAGTACATCTAATGACAACTAACTGGGGTCTTTTTTATTTTCATAGATCACTCTTTTATACATGTCTCATAAAAAGTCCAGCATTAGAGCATAAACAATGAAATTAGAAGGGTGGCTGTTCGACTATAGTTGTAGTTGTACAACTATTTAACGCTGCACCAGTTCGCAGCATCACAACGGGCTACCACCTCAGGCGTTGGTTTTTGCGGTATTGCCCGAAAGAAACGCAAAAACAGAACTAATTTACATAATACTTACATCATTGTGTAGTAAAGCCACAAGTAGCGCTGTTAATAGGTTCCAGCTAGACCATTATGTACCTCAGAGGGAAATACGATAAAGAATCACCGCATCATGATAAAACTACACGTGACACCAAACATATTGATAATACAATGTGTGATGGAGGCTTAAACCAAACCTTTACACACAGTTATGGACATGTTTGGTCTAATTTTGTGTATAGTTTCGCGCAACGTACAGAAGCACGTGCGTCCCGTGTGCGACTACATGGAAAAACAAAATGACATAAACAATACAATGCCGCAGCTAAACATGGAGTAACGTTAGCATCCATACGTAAGTTCCGTGCATGCTCACAGCACATGACAAAAGAAACATGGATGAAACAGGGCGATGACGTCATGGGATGTCTTACAATGTATAAGATGTCATGAAAGTATTTTTCTTTGATCATGATGGCATAAGAATCTTTGCCTTTGAACTATTGAAATTTTTTATACAAACCTAGGTGGGTCCTAGATTTCTGTTAACTTTCAAACTGAAAGCAAGAGAGACAAGCAAACACGGGCGTCTTACAGGTGAGTATGGTGTCAGTCACAAAAGCGATACATATAAAGTGGTCAAAATCAATAATGCATGTATTATGATATGGAAATGTTCCTGGGTCGCCCCTGATGAAAATGAAAGGCTTACAAAGACCTGGTATTCCCGGTGGGCAGGCGGTCCTCTCATCAACCACTCAAGAACTCCAGCTTTTTCTACCATCCACTCCTTCTCCTGCCATCCCAAGTACCAACCAGGCCCGACAATGCTTAACTTTGAAGATCAGACGAGATCAGGCGTGTTCAGGGTGGTATGGCCGTAAGCAGGGGTAACTGTCACAAACGCAGTATATATAAGTGCTCAAAATCATCATTGCATGTATTTAGATGATGTCCATGTTACCATGTCTCCTGATGAGAATGAAAAGCTTACAGCACCTGGTATTCCCAGGCGGTCTCCCATCCAAGTACTAACCCAGGCCCGACATTCTGCATAGCTTCCGAGGTCGAGGCGTGTTCAGGGTAATGGCCGTAGAGCAAACGTTAACTGTCACAAACGCAGTCTATATAAGTGTCAAAATCATCATGCCATGTATATTGATGATGTAAATTTTTACCATGTCTCCTGATGAAAAATGAAAAGGCTTAACAGCACCTGGTATCCCAGGCGGTCTCTCTCCCATCTATCCCAGAACTAACCAGGCCCGACCATGAGTTAGCTCCGAGATCAGACAGATCGGATTTGTTCTTTTTTTTTTTTTTTTTTTTTTAAGGTCTTCAATCACAAATTTTACACGTCAAGACAACTTTTGCACATAGACCCAGAAAAGAACAAACCTACGTAGTTCTCATGAATTATCAAAAGCAAAATCAAAGAATCAAGCTGACTAAAAAAAAAAAAAAAAATCCAACTCTCACCAATTCAATAAAACATTCTCCCCTTTTTCGCCATAACAAATAAACTTATTCCCCACTCATGAAAAATTCCCTCCACCGTCCTCTCCCCCATACTTGCAGTTCAGTTCAAGTATCTCTTTTTCATTATTGTCTTAACACAGATCTTTAATTTGTACATTTCTCCCTTCAAAATGACATAATACCTTCTATATACAACTGCCAATCTGGGCATGGCTCAAAGTGTAGTTTCATTAACCATAAATTCACCAGTCTTTTTCTTTTCAAGTAAACCAAACAGAAAGACTTCCTCCACCCCCTCCTTCAGCTCTGATCCCAAGTCGCCAAGTTCCTCAAAAGTTTTTTTCAGGAAATCAAAGAAATCAACTAACTCAAAACAATCCAAAAGAATAGTGCAAAAACTCTCATGGCCACTTTTACCATACATCCACACATTGCAGCACTTACAGCATTATTTATTTATGAAACACCAACATTAGTATATATTCTGTTATGTTTTATAAGGAAATCGTTATTTCACACTCTATACTGTTATATTTTATATTCCCCATTCAAACCATATCTCCTTGACATCCAAAATCGTCGAACAACACGCCTGCCCAAACTTCCTCGTGCGCTGCTCTATCTACACATCAGCTATTAACCATTCATAACCTTATTCATCTCACATTTGCAAAGAGGCATTTCTTCTCTTTTTCAATCACATACATCTTAGGTGTACGCTTGTCTTGCTTAATCACACAGTCTCTATTTATAATATTTGTCCATTCCAGAGGTATACTACTTTTAATCCGCTCATATATTCTACTGACTTTTTCTTTGCTTTCCATACCATCTAAATCACACACAGAATCATAAATACAATTCAATCTCAAAAAACCCGGGATGACCTCATAAATAATATCCTTGACTTGTTTAATATTTGCCACCATGAATTGTGGCTTCATACAGACTTTTATTATTATTTTAAATTCTCATTGAGAAACAAGGGTAGGTAAACAAACATTTGCAACCCATCAAACTCATATATTCTAATCTATCTACTTGTGTAGAAAATTTCTCCACTCTTCAAACACCTCCCTGTAAAACTCTGGGATTTTAACTGTCCATTGATTGTTTGAAACCCATACTCAAACCATAAGTCTCCTATCCCTTCCACATAATTCCTTAAAAAAACTCCTTCCATCCATAAAGTTTCAAAATCACGCCCAGAGTATTTTTGGATCGTTCTTACTCTTTTATTGCCATTCTTTTCATTACCAAATCAATGAGCTTCAGCCCACCCTCCCTCTTCTCACTATCCAAAGTTTTTGTGCAATTTTCACCCCTTTTTCCCCTCCCATATAAAGCACAAATAGTTTTGTTTAACACATTCATAACCACTCTGGCATGTCTAACACTCTCATCACATACACACAAACTGAGAATAAAAAACTATCACCACCATCCACTTTTCCTTTCAGTTAAAGTTTTCTCCCCCTCCATAGTGTACATACGTTTTTTTATCTTATTAATCACTCCAGTCCATGTCTCATCTCTAGCCTCTTTGCTTGCCACCGCCCCCAGACACACTCCCAACCACCTCATGTATTTTCCTCCTCCACCCTTAACCCATTTCTATCCTCTCAACATCTCCAATGTGCATGATCTCTTGATTTCGTTTTGTTGATTTTTGCTCCTGATGCCCTTCCAATTTTTCTATTATCTGTAGCACCCTTTCACACTGGGTTTGTTGGTCCTGACCGTAATGTTTGTCGTCTGCATATTGATTGATGACACAGTCCCCTCCATAGGGCAACAGAACACCTTTCACCTCCTGTCATTTGATCAGGCATCGCCAGGGCACAACAACTATTGCATACAATAGTTGCTTGACAAGGGACATCCCTGTCACACTGATCTCTTCCCACATCGAAAATGGTTTGTCCAAGACACACCGTTTACCTTCACTCGGCTCTTTGGCACTGTCATACAGCCTCTTTACCCATCCCACCATCCTCTCCCCGAACCCAACTTTCTCCAGTACTCTAAACAGGAATCGTGGTGGTCTTACTCTATCAAAGGCCTTATCCAATCTATTCCCAGAACGCACTAAAACTCCCCCTTATCCCATCCTCTTTCAAGTGTTCTATTGAATCTCTGATTGTGGCTATTGTGTCTGCTATGTCTCTCTCATTCCCGGGTATGCGTAACTCTAGCGTGTTCTGTACTATGTTCCCTATCACACCTCAGTCCTATTTGTCAGGACTTAAGTTAGTATCTTTATAATCCTGTATTTAGCAAACTAATTGGCCTGTAGTTTTTTTTCCAAAATTCTAACTACTTCCGTTCTTTTTGTATATTATAGCTATTACACCTCCCCCATCCTATTCTGGCTCTTGCCCTTTCTTTTCCATCCCCTGAATACATCTACCAGAAATTTGCGCTACCTTCAATTTTTGATACGCTTTGTTACCATTCGATCCCTATCCCATCACTATCCTGGACTCTTTCCACTTTCCACCTCCCTAAGGCCTCTATCACCTCCTCTCATTATGTCTCTATCACAGCATGAACCATTCCCTATCCGCTTCACTGGCTCAGTTTCCTTTCTACACTTTTCCATCAACTTCATCTATCTTCCTTGATCTATTTCCCCTTTCTTATAGAGATCCCCAAAAATTCTTGGACCCTTTCCAGAATTCAACCACATAATCTACTATCTTCTCTCCGTTTTTTGTCATTAATTTCTTTATGTATGTTCTATTCTGGGGCGTGGAGAATTTGAGTTCACAATAAAATATCTGTGCACCTTTCACACTCTAATGCATATTTTTGCTTTACTTCTCAGAATCGATTCCTCTACATGTCTCCTTCTGCAAACCGTCTCTAAATTGATCTTTGCCTCCAAATAATTGTTTATATTATAACCCTCCTCATTGTCTGCTCTATTAAACCTCTGGCCCTCAATTTTTGTTTCAGAGCCTTTTCCTCCTTTCAATAATTTTCCCTTTCTTTTCTTACTATATCTAATCACTAATTTGTTAATTACATTTTTCATCTTCTCCTCATCGTTCCCCCCCCCTTTAAAGAAAATTGGCCCTGCTCGTCTAGCCTGTCATTTTCTTATACACTCCTCCTTCTCCTATCTCTCGGTCTACGCAAATCCATAATCTGTATCCTTGTACTCCACGTCCATCAATTAAATCCTGATTTAATATCCACATCCCTCCTCCTACCTCTCTCTTTCTCACCTAATTCGAAACAATGACCCCATCATGGTCAACTGAGCATTTTCATTGATGCCTTATTTTGTCGATGTACCAAATGAAATCCACTTTGCACCAAGCACACCAAAATTTTCAACTTTGTTTTTTGAGAACCCATCTCTCATCTGCCTCCTTGATGTATTCTCTCTTCTCTGGGTTCTCTTCTCTCCATGCATCTAATAAGCCCTTTTCTTTCAATCAGGCTCGACAGCAAGTTTCTCGATTTCCATCTAAATTCAACTCCCTTAGACCTACATCTAGACGACTACATTTTTAATGAAGTCCCCCAACTATAATACACATTTCCCTGCAATTTATATTTTTAAGTTCTCTAATAAAATGCAACACTTATCTTTTACTATATTTGGAACGTATATATTTATTAATCTGAAATTCTAATTCTCTCTATATTTAAATTCTACACCAAAAGTCTCCCTGTCTCATCTTATATACCCCCTCTTTTATGTCTTCGACAACATCCTTTTTAATTTATCTATTGCTTTACCACCCCCCTTGCATTTCTAGCCCATTATTGTAATATATAGCTCCTCTCCAGTCCTCTCATTATTTCCTTTTAACTAGTCCTCGTCCCAATTTTAGTTTTTTTTTCTTGAATACATATAATATCGCTGCGGTATGCAAATAATAGCTCCTTTTAATTTTACTCTTATGTTCTTCTTAGCCCAATTTGCGTAAAACAGAGGTTATTGTGGCCATGAGAGGCAAAACGAATATAAATAGAAACCGAAAGTAAACATTTAGACCAAAAGCTATACAATCACATACTGGACTTCGTCCTTTACGCTCCTCTCTTTCTTTGTCTTTCTCCGCCTTGCCGCTTTGCAGAAATCTGTGAAAGGATCTTTGTCAATTCTGTTTGTCCGTCTCTTTCCTCTCTTCCATGTCCATTTAAACGGTCCTCAGGTCCCTTTTTCTGCTTCTGCATGTTCTCCTGTCCTTGTTCGGGCAGCAGGGTTCGTTTCTCTTCCACCCTCTCCATTTGCGTATTTTGTCCGCTCCACCGGTGTTCTCCGCTTCA
Organism: Mugil cephalus; assembly: GCF_022458985.1. Lineage (NCBI taxonomy): Eukaryota > Metazoa > Chordata > Actinopteri > Mugiliformes > Mugilidae > Mugil > Mugil cephalus. Next base: position 1,915,399 of record NC_061792.1, read on the forward strand.
CCGACATCCTTGTCCACCAGTTTTTCGGAATCCTCCTCTACCTCGATCCCCAAGTCGCTGCTCACCCCTTGTCTAGGTCCCGCTGTTTGACCTTGCCTCCTTCGCCGTCGTGTTGTCCCGTTTTCTCCTCCTCCACTTCCACATGCCATCTCCTCCTCCGTCTTCTCCTCTCCCCGCGCACTCCCTGCGTAGTCGGCCACTCGCTCCGCACCTGAACACTTGAAATCCGGGCAATTCCCTGAAGATAGTTGTTCCCGGCTTGATGCATTTTCTGCACACTTGGATCTGTCTGTCATGATCACACGGAAATCATCTACGCCCCTCATGGTTTGCAAATTTTGTGAGTAAGGCAGCGATCTGACTTGCTGTTGAACCGGAAACCTTTAAAAATCTCGTGCCGTCGGCAATGTCTGTGCCCGGCCACACACGGCTTAATTGCCAGACAGTGGCCGGACCCCCATCATTAAGTCTTTCCATGATTCGTGCTGTCCTCCAGAGACACGGGTAAGTTTAGAAAGAGACACAACCATGTCGCTGTTCATTTATGTCCACGTCCGATCACGGGCCCTTCCATTTATTCCTTATGCCGTCAATCAACTTGCCTCCCGCACTATCCTTCATTGTGATTTCAAATTTCTTGTCCGTCTTCATTCTACAACCTAAAATTTCCGCCACAACTCCTTCTTCACACCCTATTCACAATCCATACCGCAATTGACTGTGCGTATCTTTCCACCCTCCCCTTCCACCGTCGCTCCTCTCAAACTTTTTTGTGTGTGACAAGCCATTCCTCGCACCACATCATTTCATTGTCTCTTCCTCCCCCTGGATTTCATCTTCATAAACTTTCGCGAGAAAGAAACAGACCCCCCCGAACAGCCCGAGAGCCGTGGGGGGGAAATAATTAGGGCAATAAGCTGAAAAAAAAAAAAAACAAACAAAACAACTATCTTCTGGTCCAACCGAAAGAAATTATAACAAAGAGAGGTCAAACCTAGGCATGTGCGCGCCCCCCCCAACTCACGATAACCACTCCCACCTATCGGGATTTTTCAGGTTGGTATGGGCCGAAAGCAACGAAATGTCCCTCTAAAGCAGTATATATAAGTGGTCAAAATCTCACATTGCATGTATATTGATGATGTAAATGGTACCATGTCTCCTGATGAAAATGAAAGGCATACAGCATCTGGTATTCCCAGGCGGTCTCCCATCCAAGTACTAACCAGGCCCAACCATGCTTAGCTTCCAAGATCAGACGAGATGGGGATTGTTCAGGTTGGTATGGCCGTAAGCAACGTCAAATGTCACTAAAGCAGTATATATAAGTGGTCAAAATCATCATTGCATGAATTTTTGTTTTTGAGCTGAAGCTTCTACAATGATACAGTCTGCCAGGAAGTAGAGTCAGAATGTAACAGGTAGATTGAATCAGAGACAAAAACAAAGGCACCCGGTCCAACCAGGGTTTGGGTATGTGATTTGGTGTTTAAACTGAACACTACAGATGCCAGATATTGGCCTTATCGTGAAAGGCCTACTCCACCTTAGCCAATCATCATCACCTATGCGACGGTCGCAGCTGGTTTCAGCATGTCCAATATCAGCATATCAATTTCAACTTTTGCCTGTCTGAAAATTGCCGGACGGCTCTTGTTGACTTTGAACGCCAACTTTTCTCGTGTGGTTTTGTGCAGCATTTGTTAAAAAATCAAAGCCGCCCTCTCTGAGGAAAAGATTGCACTTCAGGCAATTCCCAGAGTGCTCCCTACTCGAGATAATCAGCTCTTTTGCTGTTTTGTTGTTGCCATTTAGATGCTTGTTATTTCGGGGGGAAATGTTTTGTAAAAACTTTGGACGAAAATCAAATGAACCATACTTCTATTCAAGTGTGTTCGTTGTCTTGCTTGCAGTCAATTTGTAACTCTGAGAAGCACTAAAGAAATACAATCCACAGAGTCCTTGTAATAAAAACAAACTTTCAGTAAGATCACAGGCAAAGATTCTATGCCATCAAGGCCAAAGAAAGATTTGATGAAAGGACAGAATTCTATGACATCCTGAAGGAAAACATTCTATATGGCACATTCTATGTAAATTTTGTGAGGATTGGCGCTAGGGGAAAAGAGATGAGTGGGAAAGATTTCCAAATATCTTCTGTTTTCTGTGATCATTTTTCTTTTCTCCCACTCTGGTTGTGTTTTTCATTAGTTCATCGATCAAAGTTTTCATTAACCACCTTTCAATCTGAGTGTCACATAGTGAGATCATAACACTGCCGTCCGATGGTACTGATTGCTTTGATAATATATGTCGTCAGATTTGGCATGAGCAACCAAATCACCACTACCACTCTTCTAACCAAACTGTATCAGTATTAGTGAAAAATAGTAGTCAGATGTAATTATTTTTTGTACCTTTTAACATATTTACTTTTTATATAGTTTCGCTCCTTTGTTTTGGGGTTTGTTTTATCATTTTGCATAGTCTGTAAAACCTTCATTTCTCCACGGGGAATAACGTAAATAGTCCTGCCTTATCTCTAATTCAAGATTCAAGTGATTCAGTACATCTAATGACAACTAACTGGGGTCTTTTTTATTTTCATAGATCACTCTTTTATACATGTCTCATAAAAAGTCCAGCATTAGAACTAATTTACATAATACTTACATCAATGTGTAGTAAAGCCACAAGTAGCGCTGTTAATAGGTTCCAGCTAGACCATTATGTACCTCAGAGGGAAATACGATAAAGAATCAGCCGCACAGATTAAACTACCCGTGACACAACATATTGAATATACAATGTGGATGAGCTTAAACAAACCTTTACAGACACCAGTTATGGGACATGTTGGTCCATAATATTTGAGTATAGTTTTCGCGCACGTAACAGACTCACGTGCTAACTACAATGCGCGCACATGGAGTAAAGCGTTACATCCATACGGAGTTCCGTGCATGCTCACCGCACTATACAAAAGAAACGATGATGAAACACGGCGATGAACGTCATGGATGTCTTACCATTATGATGTCCTAAATTGTTTTCCTTTGATGATGATGTCATGAAAATGTTTTCCTTTGATCATGATGGGCATAGAATCTTTGCCTTTGATCTTAATGAAAGTTTTTTTATACAAACCTCGGTGGTCGTAGATTTGTTAGACTTCCAACGGAAACAAGCGAGACAAGCAAACACTTGCTCTTACGAGGAGGTATGGTGTCAGTCACAAAAGCGATACATATAAGTGGTCAAAATCAATATTGCTGTATATCAATATGAAGGAAATGATCCGTGTCCCCTGATGAAAATGAAAGGCATACAAGACCTGGCGTGTTAAGGTTGGTAGGCCGTAAGCAATGTCAAACATCGCTAAAGCAGTATATGATAAGTGGTCAAAATGAACATTGCCATGTATTTTGATAATGTAAATGTTAGCATGTCCCCTGATCGAAATTGGTAACAAATTCAAAGCCCGCCCTCATCAGAGGAAAGAATGCCCTTTCAGGCAATTTTCCCAGAGTGCTCCCTACTGAGATATTCAGCTCTTTGCTGTTTTGTTGTTGCCATTTGATGCTTGTTCATTCGCAAATGTTTTGTAAAACTTGGACGAAAATCATTGAAACCATGCTCTATTCAAGTGTGTTTTCGTTGTCTTGCTTCAGTCAATTTGTAACTCTGAGAAGCACTAAGAATGTACAGATCCACAGAGGCTTTGTATAAAACAAACTTCAGTAAGATCAAAGCCAAGATTCTATTCCATCATGGCCAAAGGAAAAAATTTGATGAAAGGACAGAATTCTATGACACATGAAAGGAAAAACATTCTATGGCACATTCTATGTAATTTTGTGAGGAGTGGCGCTACAGAAGAGAGAGTGTGGGAAAGATTTTTCCATAATTTCTTCTGTTTTCTGTGATAAGTTTCCTTTTCCTCTCAATCTGGTTGTGTTTTCATTTAGGTTTCTCGATCAAAGTTTTTCATTAACACCTTTCAATCTTGAGTGTCACATAGTGCGATCTATAATCACTGCCGTCGATGGTACTATTGATATGATAATATATGTCCGTCAGATTTTGCATGAGCAACCAAAATCACGCACTAACCCACTCATCTACCAACTGTTATCATTATAAGTGACAAATAGTCGTAGATGTAATTATTTTTTGTACCTTTAAACAATTTACTTTTAAATAGTTTCTCCCTCCTTTGGTTTTGGTTTGTTTTATCATTTTGCATTGGCTGTAACACCTTCATTTCTCCACTGGAATAACGAAAAATAGTCTCGCCTTATCTCTAATTCAATGATTCAAGTGAATTAATGTACATCTAATGACAACTAACTGGGGTCTTTTTTATTTTCATAGATCACCTCTTTTTTATACAATGTCTGATAAAAAGTCAGCATTAGAGCATAAACACTCCAAATAAGTTAATGGTTTGACGATCTTCGGCTATAGTTGTAGTTTGTACAACTAATTTAACCTGTACCCCATTTGGCAATCATCACAAACGTGCTAATCCGGTTAGCCTGTTCCAGACAAACAGAAAACTTAACAGCAATAAAATGACAACACAACTACATCCGTGAACCGGTAAAACTGTTTCTTAATTGCTTGCCTAGGTTAAACCAACAAAGGTTAAATAAAAATAAATACTAACATACATACAGACCATTCTACACATAAATTGGCCGTTAGCACGTTAACTTAGCCCCGTAGTTAGTCTCCCCACTCCACCGTAATGCTAACGACCACGGTTTATCTCCACTGGCCCCTCGTTTTATTTCTCGGCGTCAGTTCAAATTGTGCACAACAGCAAATTGATGCAAAATACAAGCAATGTATTAGGAAACCACTATGTCAATATTTTAATACACAATCTCGACAGCAACACGTCGCTACCCCCCGTTCAAACATTGGGGTTTGCTGTATTGGCCCGAAAGAAACGCAAACAGAACTAATTTACATAATACTTACATCTATTGTGTAGTAAAGCCAACACCAGTAGCGCTGTTAATAAGATTCCAGCTAGACCATTATGTACCTCAGAGGGAAATCGCATAAAGAATCAGCTGCACATGATTAAACTACACGTGACACACACATATTGATTATAACAATGTGGATGAGGCTTAAACAAACCTTTACACACATTAATGGGAGCATGTGGTCTAATTTTTTGTGTATTGTTTTCCGCACGTACAGAGCACGTGCTCCTAAATGCGCGCACATGTAGTAACGTTTACATCCATACTAGTTCCGTGCATGCTCACGCACATTACAAAAGAAACGAATGGATGAACACAGTGCGATGAACGTCATTGGGATGTCTTTCCTTTGATGATGTCCTCAATTGTCTTGCCCTTTGAAGATGATGTCATCGAAATGTTTTCCTTTGATCATGAAGGCATAGAAATCTTTCCTTTGATCATATTGAAGTTTGTTTTATACAAACTTAGGTGGTCCGTAGATTCTGTTTAACTTCAAACTGAAAGCAAAAGCGAGACAAGCAAACACACGGGCGTCTTACGAGGTGGTGTGGTGGTCAGTCACAAAAGCGGTACATATAAGTGGTCAAAATCTATAATGCAGTATTAAGATGATGGAAATGTACCTGGGTCCCCTGAATATAATTGAAAGGCTTACAGGACCTGGTATTCCCCGGCAGCCTCCCATTCAAGTACTAACCACGCCCACTACCCTGCTTAACTCCGAGATCAGATACACTGGGGTGTGTTTTCAGATGTGGTATGCCCTTAAAGTCATTTTGTCAGTCACAAAAGCAAGTATATATAAGTTGGTCAAAATGATCCATTTTCATGTATTTGATGATGTAAATGTTACAATGGAACCCACCTGATGAAATGAAAAAGCTTACAGCACCTGTATTCCCCAGCGGTCTCCCATCCAAGTACTAAGCAGTCCCGACCATGCTTAGTTTCCGAGATCAACGAGATCGGGCCTTGTTTAGGGTGGTAGGCGTAAGCAACGTCAAATGTCACTAAAGCAGTATATATAAGTGATAAAAATGATTATTGCATGTATTTTGATGATGTAAATCTTACCATTCTCCGATGAGAATGAGAAAGCTTACAGCACCTGTATTCCCCAGGCGGTCTCCCATTCCAAGTACTAACAGGCCCTACACTGCTTAGCTTCCGAAATCAGACGTGTTTCAGGGTGGTAAATGGCCGTAGCAATGGTGACTAGTCACACACGCAGTATATATAAGTGGTCAAAATCATCCATGCATTATTTTTGATGATGTAAATGTTTACCATGTCTCCTGATAAAATGAAAGGCTTACAATCGCCTAGTATTCCCCGGACGTTCTCCCATCCTACGACAAACCAGGCCCTACCCGTGCCTAGTCTCCGAGATCAGACGAGAATCGGCTTGTCCAGGGTTGATATGGCCGTAACAATGATGATGTGTGACAAACCAGTATATATAAGTGGTCAAAATGATCATTGCATGTATTTAGGATGAATGTAATATGTTTACCTATGTCCTCCTTGATGAGAATGAAAGCTTACAGCAACCAGGTATTCCCCAGGCGTCGTCCCATCCAAGTACTAACCAGGCCCGACATAGCATAGCATGTGAGATCAGACGAGATCAGGGCGTGTTGAGAGGTGGTATGGCAGTAAGCAATGTTAACTGTCACAAACGCAGTATAAATAAGGTGGTCAAAATCATATTGCATGTATTTTGATGATGTAAATGTTACCAATGTCTCCTGAATTGAAAATGAAAAGCTTACGTCACCTGGTATTCCCAGGCGGTCTCCCAGCCAAGTACTAACGCAGCCCGACCATGCTTAGCTTCCGAGATCAGAACGAGATCGGGTTGCTTTGTTCAGTTGGTATGGCCGTAAGCAACTTCCAAAAGTCACAAAAGCAGTAATATAATAATGATTAAAAATGATCATTGCATTTAATTTTGATGATGTAAATGTACCCAATGTCTCCTGAATGAAAATGGTAACAAATTCAAAGCCGCCCTTTCTGAGGAAAGATTGCAACCTTTCAGGCAATTTCCAGAGTGCTCCCATACTGAAATATTCAGCTCTTTTGCTGTTTTGTTTGGTTGCCATTTGATAGCTTGTTCATTCGGGAAATGTTTTGTAAAACTTTGACGAAAATCATGAACCATGCTCTATTCAATGTGTTGTTCCGTTGTCTATAGCTTGCATCAATTTTGTAACCTGAAAAGCACTAAAGAATGTACAGGGATCCACAGAGGCTGTATAAAACAAACTTCAGTAAGATTCAAAGGCAAAGATTTCTATGCCATCATGGCCAAAGAAAAGATTTTGATGAAAGGAGAAGAATTCAATGACATCATGAAGGAAAACATTCTATGGCACATTCTATGTAAATTTTGTGAGTGATGAGCGCTAGGAAGAGAGAGTGTGGGAAAGATTTCCAAATTTCTCTGTTTTTCTGTGATCATTTTCTTTTCTCCCACTCTGGTTTGTTGGTTTTCATTTAGGTTCCTCAATCAAAAGTTTTCATTAGCACACACCTTTCAATCTGAGTATCACAATTAGTGAGATCTATAACACTTGCCGTCAGTGCTCCCTCCGCCCCCCCCCCTAGACCCGTGGGGAGATGGGGTACTATTGATAATGAATAATATATCGTCAGATTTATGCATGAGCAACCTAAAATCACCACTACCACAGTTCTAGAACCAACTGTAACAGTATTAGTGAAAAATAGTAGTAGAATGTAATTATTTTTGAACCTTTAACATATTTGACACTTTTATATAGTTTCTCCACCTTTGGTTTTGGTTAGGGTTTTTATCATTTTGCATTGTCTGTAAAACTTTCATTATCTCCACGGGAATAACGTAAAAATAGTCCGCCTTATCTCTAATTCAAGATTCAAGTGATTCAGTACATCTAATGACAACAACTGGGGTCCTTTTTTTATTTTCATAGATCACTTCTTTTACACATGTCTCATAAAAAGTCAGCATTAGAGCATCATAAACACTCAAATATGTTAAGGTTGACTCTTCGGCTATAGTTGTAGTTGTACAGTATTTAACGCTGTAACCAGTTGGCGCTCACAATCAACGTGCTAAACCGGTTAGCCTTTCCAAGACAAACAGAAACTTACAGCAATAAAAAATGACACAACACAACTACAGCCTGTAAACTGTTCTTAATAGCTGCCTAGTAAACAAAGGTTAAATAAAAATAAAATACTAACAACATACAAACACATTCGACACATTGAAATGTGGCCAGTTAGCACGTTTAACTAGCCCGAGTTAGCTCACCACCCACCGTATGCTAACGACCACGTTAGCTTCCACTGGCCTCGTTTTATTTTCGGCGTCAGTTCAAATTATAGACAACAAGCAAATTGATGCAAAATCAAGCAATGTTAGGAAAACACTTGTCAATATATTCTAATGACAAGACCTCGACAGCACACGTCGGCTACCACCTCAGATAGTTGGGGTTTTCTGTATTGCCCGAAAGAAACTCAAAAAACAGAGACTAATTTACATAATACTTACATCATTGTGAAGTAAACCACAAGTACGCTTTAATAGGTTTCCAGCTAGACCATTATGAAACCTCAGAGGGAAATACGATAATGATCAGCCGCACATGATAAACTACACGTACACAAACATATTGATTATACACTGTGGATGAGAGCTTTAACACAAACCTTTACACACAGTTATGGGAGCATGTTGGTCTAATTTTTGTGGAATGTTTTCGCCGCACTTACAGACCGCAAGTACTGACGTGCTACTACATGCGCGCATAAGGTGTAACGATACATCCATACGTAGTATCGGTGCATGCTCACCAGCACATACCAAAAGAAACGATGGATGAAACAGGGCGATGAACGTCATGGGATGTCATCCTTTGATGATGTCCTCAATTGTTTTCATTTGATGATAGTCCTCAATTGTTTTCCTTTGATGATGATGTCATGAAATGTTTTCCTTTGGATCATGATGGCAATAGAATCTTTGGTCTTTGAGATCTTATGAAAGTTTTGTTTTTTATACAAACCTAGGTGGGTCCGTAGATTCTGTTAGACTTTCCTAACTGAAAGCAAGCGAGAGGTTATAGGTGTCATCACAAAAGCTGGGGGGGGGGTACATATAAGTGGTCAAAATCAATATTGCATGTATTTATGATAGGAAATATGTTCCTGTGTCCCCTTGATGAAAATGAAAGGGCATACAGGACCTGGGCGTGTTTCCGGTTGGTAATGGCCCGTAAGCAATGTCAAAACATCACTCAAAGCAGTATATATAAGTGTCAAAATGATCATTGCATGTATTTTGATGATGTAAATGTTCCATGTCTCCTGATGAAATTGAAATGCTTACAGCACTTGGTATTCCCCAAGCAGCTCCCATCCAAGTACTAACCAGTCCCGACACTGCTTAGCTTCCGAGATCAGCGTGTTCAGGTTTTGGTATGACATAAGCAATGTCAAAATGTCACTAAAGCATTATACTATAAGTGGTCAAAATGATCATTGCATGTATTTTGATGATGTAAATGTTACCATGTCTCCTGATGAAAAATGAAAAGCTTACAGCACCTGTATTCCCAGGCCGGTCTCCCATCCAATACTAACCAGGCCCTGACCATGCCTTAGTTTCCGAGATCAGCGTTTTCATTTTGATATGGCCCGTAAGCAATGTCAAATGGCCACTAGAGCAGCATATATAAGTGGTCAAATGATCATTTCATGTATTATGAAGATGTAAAGGTACCATGTCTCCTGAATGACAATGAAAAGCTTACAGCACCTGTATTCCCAGGCGGCTCTCACCATCCAAGTACCAACCATGCCGCCCGACACGCTTGGTGCTACCGAGATCAAACGGGATCAGGCGTGTTCAGGGCGTATGGCCGTAAGCAACGTTAGCTGTCACAAACGCAGTATAATATTAAGGTGGTCAAAATGATCAATTGCCTGTATTTTGATGATGTAAATGAGTTACCATGTCTCCTGATGAAAATGAAAGCTACGGCGCCTGGTTTTTTCCAGGGGTTCACTCTCCCATCCAAGTACTAACCCAGGCCCACAATGCTTAGCTTCCGAGATCAAGACGAGATCGGATTGTTCTCTTTTTTTTTTTGTTTTTTATTAGTCCTTAAATCACAATTTACACGTCAAGTCAACTTTTTAGCACATAGAACCAGAAAGAAAACAAAACCTATCGTAGTTCTCGATGAATGTATCAAAAGAAAAATCAAAAATCAAGCAGAATAAAAAAAAAAATAAAAATCCAACTCTCACCAATTCAACAAAACTTTCCTCCCCCTTTTTCCCCATAACAAATAAACTTATTGCCACTCACATGAAAAATTCCCTCACCTCCTCTCCCCCATACTTGCAGTTCAGTTTCAGTATCTCTTTCATTAATGTCTTAAACAGATCTTTAATTTGTACATTTCTCCTTCAAAATGAGCATAATTCCTTCTATTACCATACAACCGCCAACTGGCATGGCTCAAAGTGGTCAGTTAAATTAAAAACCATAATTCACAGTCTTTTTTTCTTTTCAAGTAAACCAAACAGAAAGAGCTTTCCTCCACCCCCTCCTTCAGCTCTGATCCCAAGTCGCCAATGGTTCCTCAAAAGTATTTTCAGGAAATCAAAGAAAAATCAACTAACTACAAAACAATCAAACAAAAGTGCAAAAAACTCTCATGGCCACTTTTAACATACATCAACACATTGCACTTACAGCATTATTTATTTTATGAAACACCACATTAGTAATATATTCTGTTATGTTTTATAAGGAATTCGTTATTTTCACACACTCTATCTGTTATATTTTATATTCCCATTCAACATATCTTCTTGACATCCAAATCGACGAACACTCCTGCTGCCCCAAACTTTCTCTGCTGCTGCTCTTTTATCACATCAGCATTAAACCATTCCCATATACCTTTTCATCTTCAAAATTTGCAAAAGAGGCATTTCTTCTCTTTTTCCAATCACATACATCTTAGTGTTACGCTTGTCTTGCTTAATCACACAGTCCATCAATTTATAATATTTTGTCCATGTCCAAGGTATAACTACTTTTAATCCGCTCAATATTCTACTTGACTTTTTCCTTTGCTTTCCATACCATCTAAATCACACAACAGAATCATAAATACAAGCAATCTCAAAAAACCCCGGGAAACCTCATAAATAATTATCCTTTACTTGTTTAATATTGCCACCCAAAGAATGGTGTCTCCATACAGACTTTTATTATTATATTTAAATTTCTCAATTGAGAAACAAGGGTAGTTAACAAACAATTGCCAACCCATCACACTCATATTCTACTTTTGTAAAATTTTCTCCACGCTTCAAACAACCTCCCTGTAAAACCTCTGGGATTTTTAACTGGTCATTGATTGTTTGAACCCATAAACAAATCATAGTCTCCTATCCCACCCACTTCATCCACAAATTTCCTTAAAAACTCCTTCCATCCATAGTTCAATCACCTCCATGTATTTTGGTGATCGTTCTTACTCTTATGCCATTCTTTTCATTCCAAATCAATGAGCTTCATCTTCAAGCCCCACCCTCCCTCTTCTTCCCTATCAAAGTTTTTTTGTGCAATTTTCACCCCCTTTCCCCTCCATATAAAGTCACAAATAGTGTTTGTTTAACACACATCATAACCCACTCTGGCATGTCTAACACACTCACACATACACACAAACTGAGAATAAAAACAATCACCACCATCACTTATCCTTTTCAGTTTAAGTTTTCTCCCCCTCCAAAGTTTACATACTGTTTTTATCTTATAATCACTCCAGTCCATGTCTCATCTCTAGCCTCTTTGCTTGCCACCCCCCAGACACACTCCCACCCCTTCAGTATCTCCTCCACCCTTAAGCCCATTTCTATCCTCTCTACATCTCCAATGTGCATGATCTCTGATTTAGTTTTGTTGAATTTTTTGCTCCTGATGCCCATCCTTATTTTTTCCTATTATCTGTAGCACCCTTTTCACACTGTGTTGTCCCTGACCGTAATAGTTTGTGTCGTCTGCATATTGGATTGAAGTCACAGGTCCCCACTCCATAGGGCAACTGAACACCTTTCCACCTCCTGTCATTTTTGATCAGCAATCGCCAGGGGCTCAACAACTTTTCGCATACAATAAGTGCTGACAAGTGGAACATCCCCTGTCACACTGATCTTCTCCAACATCGAAAAGGTTTTGTCAAGAACCGTTTTACCTTCACTCACGGCTCTTGGCACAGTCATACAGCCTCTATCACCCCATCCCACCATCCTCTCCCCGAACCCAACTTTCTCCAGTACTCTAAACAGGAATCCTGTGGTCTACAATCTATCAAAGGCCTTATTCCATCCAATCAATTCCCAGCACTACTCCCCCTTTCCCATCCTCCTCTTCATGTTTCTATTGAATCTCTGATTGTGGCTATTGTGTCTGCTATGTCTCTTCCCCCCTCTTTCCGGGTATTCTGTAACTCTGTGTGTTCTGTACTCATGTTCCCTATCACTTCCCTTCAATTCCTATTTGCCAGGACTTTAGTTAGTATATTATAATCTTATTTAGCAATCTAATTGGCCTGTTAGTTTTCCAAATCTAACCTACTTCCTTTCTTTTTGTATAATTATTGCTATTACACCCTCCCCCATCCTATTCTGCACTTGCCATTTCTTTCCATCCCCTGAATACATCAACCAGAATTTGCGCTACGTAGACTCATTATTGTACGCTTTGTACCATTCGATCCCTATCCCATCACTTCCTGGACTCTTCCACTTTTAAATCCTCCAATCGCCTCTAACACCTGTCCTTCTCATTAATGTCCCTCTATCACACCATTTCCCATCCTCTTCACTCAGGCTTCTTTTCTACCTTACATCACTTCATCTAGCTTTCTTGATTCTTATGTCCATTTCCTCTAGAGTTCCCCATAAAATTCTTGACCCTCTCCAATCTCCACATACATCAACTATCTTCTCCCATTTTGTCATTAATTTCCTTTATGTATGTCCCATTGTCTATTTTCTTTTCTAACCCTAAAAAAAATACCTGTACAACCTTCTTCACCTTCTAAGCATAATTTTGCTTTACTTCTCAGAATCCTCCTCTACATTTCTCCTTCTCAAACCTCTCTAAATTCATCTTTGCCTCCAAATCATTGTTTATATTATAAACCCTCCTCATTGTCTGCTCTACTTAACTCTGCCCTCAATTTTTGTTTCAGAGCCTTTTCCTCCTTCATTAATTTTCGCTTTCTTTTCTTACTAATCTAAATACTAATTTGTTTATTACATTTTTCATCTTCTCCCATCTTCCCCTATGCTTTCGTCTAGCCTGCTCATTTCTTTTATACACTCCTTTTCCTCCTAATCTCCTCGTTCTAGCAAATCCATAATCTGTATCTTGTACTCCTCTTCTTCATTAATCCTCGTTTAAAATCCACATCCCTCCTCCTACCTCTTCTTCTTATCTTCCACTTACTTCGAACATGACCCACATGGTCACTGAAGCTATTTTCTTTGATGCCTTATTTTGTCGATGTACAAATAATGCCACATTGCACCAACACCAAAATCTATTTTCTACTTTGTTTTAGAACCCCCATCTCTCATCTGCCCCTTGTGTATTCTCTCTTCTCTGGGTTCTCTTCTCATCCCATTTGCATCTATAAGCCACCTTTATCTTTCATCAGCTCGGACAGCAGTTTCTCGATCTTTCCCATCTAAATTCAACTACTCCCTTACCTACATCTAGACGACTACATTTTATATTGAATTCCCCAACTATAATACACATCCCTGCAATTATATTTTTAAGTTCACTAATTATGCTAACACTTATCTTTTTCTATATTTGGGAACGTATATATTTTTTAATCTGAATTCTATTTCCTCTATATATAAATTCTATCATAACCAAAAGTCTCCCTGTCTCATCTCTATAGACCTCTTTTTAGTCCTTCGACAACATCCATTTTAATTATATTGCTACCAGCACCCCCCTTTGCATTTCTAGCCCCATTATTTGTAATATATAACTCCCTCTATTACCTCTCTTATTTTTTTAACTATGTCCTCGTCCCATTATTTTTCTGAATACAAAATAATATGCTGCGGTATGCAAATAATTAGCCCTTTTAATTACTCTTATTTCTTAGCCCATTTTGCGTTAACAGAGGTTATTGGTGGGCCATGAGCAAAAACTGAATATAAATAGAAACCGAAAAGTACACATTTAGACCAGAGCTATAACAATCACATACTGACTTCGTCCTTTTTCGCTCCTCTCTTTCTTTGTCTTTCTCCGCCTTCCGCTTTGCTGAAATCTTGAAAGAGTCTTTTGTCAAGTCTGGTTGTCCCGTTCTTTCCTCTCTTCCATGTTCCATTAACGTCCTCTGTCCGTATTCTGCATTCTTCTCCTGTCCTTAGTTCGGCAGCAGGGTTCGGTTTTTTCCTCTCACACCCTCTCCATTCTGCGTTATTGTTGTCCGCTCACCTGTGTTCTCCGCTCCACGACATCCTTTCCACCAGTTTTCGGATCCTCCTCTTCCTCGATCCCCATGTTCCTGCTCACCCTTGTCTAGGTCCTCTGTTTGACCTGGGCCCTCCTTCGCCGTGTGGTTGTCCCTCTCCTCCTCCACTTCCTCATACCATCTCCTCCTCCTCCTTCTCCTCTCCGCGCACATTCCCGTGCGTAGTGCGCCACTCTCTCCGCACCTGAAACACTTGAAATATCCGGGCATTCCCTGAAGACGTGTCCCGGCTTGATGCATTTTCTGCACACTTGGATCTGTCTGCATGGATCACAACCGACGAAATACTCTACGCCCCTCATGGTTTCAAATTTTGTGGAGTAAGGCAGCGTATCTGACCTTGCTCCTTATTTTTTTCGTTGAACCGGACCCTTTAAAAAAAGTCTCGGCCGTCGGCAATGTCTGTGCCCGCACACACGATACCGCGTTTAAATTCGACAGTGGCCATGACCCCCCATTCATTAAGTCTTTCCATGATCGTGCTGTCCTATCCAGATACACGGGTAAGTTTAGGAAAAGACAACCAAGTCCTGTTCATTAGTCACGTCCGATCACTGCACTCCTTTTATTCTTATGCCGTCAATCAACTTTAGCCTTCCCGGGCACTATCCTTCATTGTGGATTTCCAATTTCTTTCCGTCTTCATCTACAACCTAAAATTTCCCCACACGTCCTTCTTCACAACCATTCAGCAAGTCCATTACGCAATTACTTGCGTATCTTCCACCTCCACTTCCACCAGGTCAGCTCCCTCTCAAACTTTTTTGTGTTGACAGCCCTTCTCCGCACCAACACTTCATTCATTGTCTCTTCCTCCCCTGGAATTCATCTTCATAAACTTACTGCGAGAAAAGAAACAGTCCCCCCCGAACAGCCGAGAGCCGACGGGAAATTAGTAGGGGCAATTAGCCTTAAAAAAAAAAACAAACAAAAACAACTATCTTCTGGTTCCAACCGGAAAAGAAATTATAACAAGAAGAGTCAAACCGTGCAGTGCGCCGCCACTCACGTTAACCCTACTACCCACAATCGGGATTGTTCAGGTTGGTATGGCCGAAGCAACGGCAAATGTCCTCTAAAGCAGTAATATAAAGTGATCAAAATGATCATTGGCATGTATTTTGAAGAAGTAAATGTTACCAAGTCTCCTGATGAGGAGAAGGAAAAGCTTACAGCACCTGGTATTCCCAGGCGTCTCTCCCATCCAAGTACTAACCATGCCGACCCTGCATAGCTTCCGAGAATCAACGAGATCAGGCGTGTTTTCAGGTTGGTATGGCAGTAAGCAAACGGTAGCTGTCAAAAACGCAGTATTATAATAAGTGGTCAAAATCATCATTGCATGTATTTGGATTATGAAAATGTTAGCATTTCTCCTGATGACAAATGAAAGACTTACAACACATCAAAAATTCCAAGGCGTTCCTCCCATCCAAGTACTAACTAGGCCCGACAATGCGTTACTTCCGAGATCAACGAATCGGGCTTGTTCAAGGTTGGTATGGCCGTAAGCAAAGTCAAATGTAACTAAAGCAGTATATATATAAGTGGATCAAAATGATAATTGCATTATTTGATGAGTAAAATGTTACCATGTCTCCTATGAAAAATGAAAATCTTATCAGCACCAGGTATTCCCGCGAGCGGTCTCTCCATCCCAGTACTAACCAGCCCGACAATGCTTAACTTCCAAGATCAGACGAGATCAGGCGTGTTGAGGGTTGTATGGCCGTAAGCAGTGGTAACTGTCACAAACGCAGTATAAATAAGTGCTCAAAATCATCATTGCATGTATTTTGATGATGTAAATGTTACCATGTCTCCTGATGAAAATGAAAAGCTTGCAGCACCTGGTATTCCCAGGCGGTCTCCCATCCAAGTACTAACCAGGCCCGACCATGCTTAGCTTCCGAGATCAGACGAGATCGGGCTTGTTCAGGTTGGTATGGCCGTAAACAACGTCTAATGTCACTAAAGCAGTATATATAAGTGATCAAAATGATCATTGCATGTATTTAGATGATGTCAATGTTACCATTTCTCCTGATGAAAATGAAAAGCTTACAGCACCAGGTATTCCCAGGCGGTCTCCCATCCAAGTACTAACCAGGCCCACACTGCTTGGCTTCCGAGATCAAACGAGATCAGGCGTGTTCAAGGTGGTATGGCCGTAAGAAACGTTAACTGTCACAAACGCAGTATATATAAGTGGTCAAAATCATCATTGCATGAATTTTTGTTTTTGAGCTGAAGCTTCTACAATGATACAGTCTGCCAGGAAGTAGAGTCAGAATGTAACAGGTAGATATGAATCAGAGACAAAAACAAGGCGACACGGTCCAACCAGGTTTTGGTTGTGATTTGTGTATAAACTGAACACTGCCTGAGATAGGCTTATCGTGAAAGGCCTACTGCACCTTAGCCAATCATCATCACCTATGCGGACGTCCCAGCTGTTTCAGCATGTCAATTTCAGCATATCAATTTCAACTTTTGCCTGTCTGAAAATTGCCGGACGGCTCTTGTTGACTTTGACGCCGACTTTCTCGTTGGTTTTTGCAGCATTTGGTAACAAATTCAAAGCCGCCCTCTCTGAGGAAAGATTGCACTTTCAGGCAATTTCCCAGAGTGCTCCCTACTGAGATATTCAGCTCTTTTGCTGTTTTGTTGGTTGCCATTGATGCTTGTCATTCGGGAAATGTTTTGTAAAACTTTGGACGAAAATCAATGAACCATGCTCTATTCAAGTGTGTTCGTTGTCTTGCTTGCAGTCAATTTGTAACTCTGAGAAGCACTAAAGAATGTACAGATCCACAGAGGCTTGTATAAAACAAACTTTCAGTAAGATCAAAGGCAAAGATTCTGTGCCATCATGGCCAAAGGAAAAGATTTGATGAAAGGAGAGAATTCTATGACATCATGAAGGAAAACATTCTATGGCACATTCTATGTAAATTTTGTGAGGAGTGCGCTAGGAAGAGAGAGTGTGGGAAAGATTTTCCAAATTTCTTCTGTTTTCTGTGATAATTTTCTTTTCTCTCAATCTGGTTGTGTTTTCATTTAGGTTCCTCGATCAAAGTTTTCATTAACACCTTTCAATCTTGAGTGTCACATAGTGAGATCTATAACACTGCCGTCCGATGGTACTATTGATATGATAATATATGTTGTCAGATTTTGGCATGAGCAACCAAAATCACCACTACCACTCTTCTACCAACTGTATCAGTATTAGTGAAAAATAGTAGTAGATGTAATTATTTTTGTACCTTTAACATATTTACTTTTATATAATTTCTCTCCTTTGGTTTTGGTTTGTTTTATCATTTTGCATTGTCTGTAAAACCTTCATTTTCTCCACGGGGAATAACGTAAAATAGTCCTGCCTTATCTCTAATTCAAGATTCAAGTGATTCAGTACATCTAATGACAACTAACTGGGGTCTTTTTTATTTTCATAGATCACTCTTTTATTCATGTCTCATAAAAAGTCCAGCATTAGAGCATAAACACTCAAATATGTTAAGGTTGACTCTTCGGTTATAGTTGTAGTTGTACAGCTATTTAACGCTGTACCAGTTGGCAGCATCACAACGTGCTAAACCGTTAGCCTGTTCAAAGACAAATAGAAAACTTACAGCAATAAAAATGACAACACAACTACAGCCGGTAAAACTGTTCTTAATTGCTTGACTAGGTAAACAAAGGTTAAATAAAAATAAAATACTAACATACATACAGACACATTCTGACACATTGAAATTGGCCGTTAGCACGTTAACTTAGCCCAGTAGTTAGCTCCCCACTCCACCGTATGCTAACGACCACGTTATCTCCACTGGCCTCGTTTTATTTCGGCGTCAGTTCAAATTGTGGACAACAGCAAATTGATGCAAAATACAAGCAATGTTAGGAAACCACTTGTCAATATTTTGATGACAAATCTCGACAGCACACGTCGGCTACCACCTCAGACGTTGGGTTTGCTGTATTGCCCGAAAGAAACGCAAAAACAGAACTAATTTACATAATACTTACATCATTGTGTAGTAAAGCCACAAGTAGCGCTGTTAATAGGTTCCAGCTAGACCATTATGTACCTCAGAGGGAAATACGATAAAGAATCAGCCGCACATGATTAAACTACACGTGACACAAACATATTGATTATACAATGTGGATGAGGCTTAAACAAACCTTTACACACAGTTATGGGAGCATGTTGGTCTAATTTTTGTGTATTGTTTACCGCGCACGTACAGACGCACGTGCGACTACATGCGCGCACATGGAGTAACGTTACATCCATACGTAGTTCCGTGCATGCTCACGCACATACAAAAGAAACGATGGATGAAACAGGGCGATGACGTCATGGGATGTCTTCCTTTGATGATGTCCTCAATTGTTTTCCTTTGATGATGATGTCATGAAATGTCTCCTTTGATCATGATGGCATAGAATCTTTGCCTTTGATCTTATTGAAAGTTTGTTTTATACAAACCTAGGTGGGTCCGTAGATTCTGTTAGACTTTCAAACTGAAAGCAAGCGAGACAAGCAAACACGGGCGTCTTACGAGGTGGGATGGTGTCAGTCACAAAAGCGATACATATAAGTGGTCAAAATCAATATTGCATGTATTATGATGATGGAAATGTTCCTGTGTCCCCTGATGAAAATGAAAGGCTTACAGGACCTGGTATTCCCGGGCAGCCTCCCATTCAAGTACTAACCACGCCCGACCCTGCTAAACTTCCGAGATCAGATGACACTGGGTGTGTTCAGTGTGGTATGCCCTTAAGCCATTTTGTCAGTCACAAAAGCAGTATATATAAGTGGTCAAAATGATCATTGCATGTATGTTGATGATGTAAATGTTACCATTTCTCCTGATGAAAATGAAAAGCTTACAGCACCTGGTATTCCCAGGCGGTCTCCCATCCAAGTTGTTACGACCCGACAGGGCAGAAAACGTCTAGGGGAACACAAGGAGGTAACAATTGAGGTAAAAGGAGAAAACGAACCAAAGAACCCAACCAAGGACCGTCTGCAATCGCAGGGATTTATTTACAATATACAATAAACCAAGAAGAAGCCTGTTCAGACACCACAATGCCGACAAGAAACAAACACGCTGCACACGCTGGCTGCACGATCACTCCTCTAATGACGCATACAGGTCGGATCTTTATGGGCTACAGCTGGCAATCAGCTAATCAGCTGATTGAGGTGGAGGGGGGGAAGGCGGTACCTGACATGAAAGAACAAAAAGACAAGGCCACACACACACACTGGACCGTAACACAAGTACTAACCAGGCCCGACACTGCTTAGCTTCCGAGATCAGACGACATCAGGCGTGTTCATGGTGGTATGGCCGTAAGCAACTTTAACTGTCACAAACGCAGTATATATAAGTGGTCAAAATCATCATTGCATGAATTTTTGTTTTTGAGCTGAAGCTTCTACAATGATACAGTCTGCCAGGAAGTAGAGTCAGAATTTAACAGGTAGATATGAATCAGAGATAAAAACAAGGCGACACGGTCCAACCAGGGTTTGGATGTGATTTGTGTTTAAACTGAACACTGCCTGAGATTGGCTTATCGTGAAAGGCCTACTGCACCTGAGCCAATCATCATCACCTATGCGGACGTCGCAGCTGTTTCAGCATGTCAATTTCAGCATGTCAATTTCAGCATGTCAATTTCAGCATATCAATTTCAACTTTTGCCTGTCTGAAAATTGCCGGACGGCTCTTGTTGACTTTGACGCCGACTTTCTCGTTGGTTTTTGCAGCATTTGGTAACAAATTCAAAGCCGCCCTCTCTGAGGAAAGATTGCACTTTCAGGCAATTTCCCAGAGTGCTCCCTACTGAGATATTCAGCTCTTTTGCTGTTTTGTTGGTTGCCATTGATGCTTGTTATTCGGGAAATGTTTTGTAAAAACTTTGGACGAAAATCAATGAACCATGCTCTATTCAAGTGTGTTCGTTGTCTTGCTTGCAGTCAATTTGTAACTCTGAGAAGCACTAAAGAATGTACAGATCCACAGAGGCTTGTATAAAACAAACTTTCAGTAAGATCAAAGGCAAAGATTCTATGCCATCATGGCCAAAGGAAAAGATTTGATGAAAGGACAGAATTCTATGACATCATGAAGGAAAACATTCTATGGCACATTCTATGTAAATTTTGTGAGGAGTGCGCTAGGAAGAGAGAGTGTGGGAAAGATTTTTCCAAATTTCTTCTGTTTTCTGTGATCATTTTCTTTTCTCCCACTCTGGTTGTGTTTTCATTTAGGTTCCTCTATCAAAGTTTTCATTAACACCTTTCAATCTTGAGTAGTGAGATCTATAACACTGCCGTCCGATGGTACTATTGATATGATAATATATGTCGTCAGATTTTGGCATGAGCAACCAAAATCACCACTACCACTCTTCTACCAACTGTATCAGTATTAGTGAAAAATAGTAGTAGATGTAATTATTTTTGTACCTTTAACATATTTACTTTTATATAGTTTCTCTCCTTTGGTTTTGGTTTGTTTTATCATTTTGCATTGTCTGTAAAACCTTCATTTCTCCACGGGGAATAACGTAAAATAGTCCTGCCTCATCTCTAATTCAAGATTCAAGTGATTCAGTACATCTAATGACAACTAACTGGGGTCTTTTTTATTTTCATAGATCACTCTTTTATACATGTCTCATAAAAAGTCCAGCATTAGAGCATAAACACTCAAATATGTTAAGGTTGACTCTTCGGCTATAGTTGTAGTTTGTACAACTATTTAACGCTGTACCAGTTGGCAGCATCACAACGTGCTAAACCGGTTAGCCTGTTCCAAGACAAACAGAAAACTTACAGCAATAAAAATGACAACACAACTACAGCCGGTAAAACTGTTCTTAATTGCTTGCCTAGGTAAACAAAGGTTAAATAAAAATAAAATACTAACATACATGTAGACACATTCTGACACATTGAAATTGGCCGTTAACACGTAAACTTAGCCCCGTAGTTAGCTCCCCACTCCACCGTATGCTAACGACCACGTTATCTCCACTGGCCTCGTTTTATTTCGGCGCCAGTTCAAATTGTGGACAACAGCAAATTGATGCAAAATACAAGCAATGTTAGGAAACCACTTGTCAATATTTCTAATGACAAATCTCGACAGCACACGTCGGCAACCACCTCAGACGTTGGGGTTTGCTGTATTGCCCGAAAGAAACTCAAAAACAGAACTAATTTACATAATACTTACATCATTGTGTAGTAAAGCCACAAGTAGCGCTGTTAATAGGTTCCAGCTAGACCATTATGTACCTCAGAGGGAAATACAATAAAGAATCAGCCGCACATGATTAAACTACACGTGACACAAACATATTGATTATACAATGTGGATGAGGCTTAAACAAACCTTTACACACAGTTATGGGAGCATGTTGGTCTAATTTTTGTGTATTGTTTTCGCGCACGTACAGACGCACGTGCGACTACATGCGCGAACATGGAGTAACGTTACATCCATACGTAGTTCCGTGCATGCTCACCGCGCATACAAAAGAAACGATGGATGAAACAGGGCGATGACGTCATGGGATGTCTTCCTTTGATGATGTCCTCAATTGTTTTCCTTTGATGATGATGTCATGAAATGTTTTCCTTTGATCATGATGGCATAGAATCTTTGCCTTTGATCTTATTGAAAGTTTGTTTAATACAAACCTAGGTGGGTCCGTAGATTCTGTTAGACTTTCAAACTGAAAGCAAGCGAGACAATCAAACACGGGCGTCTTACGAGGTGGTGTGGTGTCAGTCACAAAAGCGGTACATATAAGTGGTCAAAATCAATATTGCATGTGTTATGATGATGGAAATGTTCCTGTGTCCCCTGATGAAAATGAAAGGCTTACAGGACCTGGGCGTGTTCAGGTTGGTATGGACGTAAGCAATGTCAAACATCACTAAAGCAGTATATATAAGTGGTCAAAATCATCATTGCATCTATTTTGATGATGTAAATGTTACCATGTCTCCTGATGAAAATGAAAGGCTTACAGCACCTAGTATTCCCAGGCGGTCTCCTATCCAAGTACTAACCAGGCCCGACCATGCTTAGCTTCCGAGATCAGACAAGATCGGACTTGTTCAGGTTGGTATGGCCGTAAGCAATGTCAAACGTCACTAAATCAGTACATATAACTGGTCAAAATCATCATTGCATGTATTTTGATGATGTAAATGTTACCATATCTCCTGATGAAAATGAAAGGCTTACAGCACCTGGTATTCCCAGACGGTCTCCCATCCAACTATTAACCAGGCCCTAAACTGCCTAGCTTCCGAGATCAGACGTGTTCAGGGTGGTATGGCCGTAAGCAATGGTGACTATCACAAACGCAGTATATATAAGTGGTCAAAATCATCATTGCATGTATTTTGATGATGTAAATGTTACCATGTCTCCTGATGAAAATGGTAACAAATTCAAAGCCGCCCTCTCTGAGGAAAGATTGCACTTTCAGGTAATTTCCCAGAGTGCTCCCTACTGAGATATTCAGCTCTTTTGCTGTTTTGTTGGGTTGCCATTGATGCTTCTCATTCGGGAAATGTTTTGTAAAACTTTGGACGAAAATCAATGAACCATGCTCTATTCAAGTGTGTTCGTTGTCTTGCTTGCAGTCAATTTGTAACTCTGAAAAGCACTAAAGAATGTACAGATCCACAGAGGCTTGTATAAAACAAACTTTCAGTAAGATCAAAGGCAAAGATTCTATGCCATCATGGCCAAAGGAAAAGATTTGATGAAAGGAGAGAATTCTATGACATCATGAAGGAAAACATTCTATGGCACATCTATGTAAATTTTGTGGGAGTGCGCTAGGAAGAGAGAGTGTGGGAAAGATTTTCCAAATTTCTTCTGTTTTCTTTGATCATTTTCTTTTTCTCCCCAAACTCTGGTTGTGTTTTCATTTAGGTTCCTCGATCAAAGTTTTCATTAACACCTTTCAATCTTGGTAGTGAGATCTAAAAACCCCCTGCCGTCCGATGGAAACTATTGATATGATAATATATGTCGTCAGTTTTTTGGCATGAGCAACCAAAATCACCACTACCACTCTTCTACACAACTGTATCAGTATTAGTGAAAAATAGTAGTAGATGTAATTATTTTTGTACCTTTAACATATTTACATTTATATATTTTCTCTCCTTTGGTTTTGGTTTGTTTTATCATTTTGCATTGTCTGTAAAACCTTCATTTCTCCACGGGAATAACGTAAAATAGTCCTCCCTTATCTCTAATTCAAGATTCAAGTGATTCAGTGCATCTAATGACAACTACCTGGGTCTTTTTTATTTTCATAGATCACTCTTTTATACATGTCTCATAAAAAGTCCAGCATTAAAACATAATAATTAAATAAAAAGGGGTTTGCTGTTCGACGATAGTTGTAGTTGTACAACTATTTAACGCTGCACCAGTTCGCAGAAATCACAACGGGCTACCACCTCAGACTTTGGGGGTTTGCTGTATTGCCCGAAAGAAACGAAAAAAACAGAACTAATTTACATAAATTCTTACATCATTGTGTAGTAAAGCCACAAAGTAGCGCTGTTAAAAAGGGTTCCAGCTAGACCATTATGTACCTCAGAGGGAAATACATAAAGAATCAGCCGCACATGATTAAACTACACGTGACACAAACATTTTGATTATACAATGGGGATGAGGCTTAAACAAACCTTTACCACAGTTATGGGAGCATTTTTGGTCTAATTTTTGTGTATTGTTTTCGCGCACGTACAGACGCACGTGCGACTACATGCGCGCACATGAGTAACGTTACATCCATATGTAGTTCCCGTGCATGCTCACGCACATACAAAAGAAACGATGGATAAAAACAGGGCGATGACGTCATGGGATGTTTTCCTTTGAGATGTCCTCAATTTTTTTCCTTTGATGATGATGTCATGAAATGTTTTCCTTTGACATGATGGCATGAATCTTTGCCTTTGATCTTATGAAATTTTTGTTTTATACAAACCTAGGTGGGTCCGTAGATTCTGTTTAGACTTTCAAACTGAAAGCAAGCGAGACAAGCAAACACGGGCGTCTTACGAGGTGGTATGGTGTCAGTCACAAAAGAAAATACATATAAGTGGTCAAAATCAATATTGCATGTATTATGATGATGGAAATGTTCCTGTGTCCCCTGATGAAAATGAAAGGCTTACAGAACCTGGTATTCCCGGAGCCTCCCATTCAAAACTAACCACCCCCGACCCTGCAAATTTCCGAGATCAGATGACAACTGGTGGTGTTTCAGTGTGGTATGCCCTTAAGCCATTTTGTCAGTCACAACAGCAGTATATATAAGTGGTCAAAATGATCATTGCATGTATTTTGATGATGTAAATGTTACCATGTCTCCTGATGAAAATGAAAGTCTTACAGCACCTAGTATTCCCAGGCGGTCTCCCATCCAAGTACTAACCAGGCCAAACACTGCTTAGCTTCCAAGATCAGGCGTGTTCTTTTTTTTTTTTTTTTTTTCTTTTTATTAGTCTTCAATCACAAATTTACACGTCACGTCAACTTTTGCACATAGATCAGAAAAGAAACAAACCTATCATAGTTCTAATGAATGTATAAAAAGCAAAATCAAACAATCAAACTAAATAAAAAGTACAAATCCAACTCTCACCAATTCAATAAAACTTCTCCCTTTTCGCCATCCAATAAACTTATTCCCACTCATGAAAAATTCTCTCATCCTTTCCTTTTCCCCCATACTTGCAGTTCAGTTCAATATCTCTTTTCATTATTGTCCTTAAACAAATCTTTAATTTGTACATTTCTCCCTTCAAAATGAGCATAATTCCTTCTAAAATACAACCGCCAATCTGGCATGGCTCAAAGTGTAGTTAAATTTAAAACCAAAAATTCACAGTCTTTTTCTTTTCAAGTAAACCAAACAGAAAGAGCTTCCTCCACCCCTCCTTCAGCTCTGATCCCAATCGCCAATGTTCCTCAAAAGTTTTTTCAGGAAATCAAAGAAATAAACTAACTCAAAACAATCTAAAAAAAGTGCAAAAAAACTCTCATGCCATTTTACATACATCACACATTGCACTTACAGCATTATTTATTTTATGAAACACCAAAATTCGTATATTTTTCTGTTATGTTTTATAAGGAAATCGTTATTTTCACCTCTATACTGTTATATTTTATGTTCCCATTCAACCATATTTTCTTAACATCCAAATCATTGAACACGCCAGCCCAAACTTTCCTCTGCTGCGGCTCTTTTATCACATCAGCTATTAACCATTCATATACCTTTTCAACTTCACATTTTCAAAGAGGCATTTCTTCTTTTTCAATCACATACATCTTGGGTGTAACGCTTGTCTTGCTTAATCACACAGTCTTTTTTAATAATGTTTGTCCATTCCAGAGGATACTAATTTTAATCCGCTCATATATTCGGCTGACTTTTTCTTTGCTTCCATACCATCTAATCATTCACAGAATCATAAATACAATTCAATCTCAAAAACCCCGGGATGCCCTCATAAATAATATCCTTGACTTGTTTAATAATTTGCCACCATGAATTGTGGCTCATACAGACTTTTTTTATATTTAAATTTCCATTGAGAAACAAGGGTAGGTTAACAAACATTTGCAACCCTTCACACTCATATTCTACTTTTGGTAGAAATTTTCTCCCGCTTCAAACACCTCCCTGAAAAAACTCGGGGATTTTAACTGTCATTGATTGTTTGAAACCATAACAAACCTTAGCCCACCTATCCCACCCATTCATCCACATATTTCCTTAAAAAACTCCTTCCATCCATATTCAATCCACCTCCTGTATTTTTTGGATCGTTCTTACTCTTATTGCCGTTCTTTTCATTTCCAAATCAATTACTTCCCGCCCACCCCTCTCTTTTCCCTATCAAAGTTTTTTGTGCAATTTTTCACCCCCCTTTCCCCCTCCCATATAAAGTCACAAATATTTTTTTTTAACACATTCATAACCCACTCTGGCATGTCTAACACTCTCATCACATATACACAAACTGAGAATAACAAATTATTCACCACCATCACTTTTCCTTTCAGTTTAAGTTTTTCCCCCTCCATAGTGTACATACTTTTTTTTATTTTATTAATCACTCCAGTCCATGTCTCATCTCTAGCCTCTTTGCTTGCCACCCCCAGACACACTCCCAACACCTTCATGTATTTCTCCTCCACCCTTAAGCCCATTTCTATCCTCTCTACATCTCCAATGTGCATGATCTCTGATTTAGTTTTGTTGATTTTTGCTCCTGATGCCCTTCCATATTTTTCTATTATCTGTAGCACCCTTTTTCACACTGTTGTTGTCCCGACCGTAATAGTTGTGTCGTCTGCATATTGATTGATGACACAGGTCCCTCCATAGGCAACTGAACACCTTTCACCTCCGGGTCAGTTTTGATCAGCATCGCCAGGGGCTCAAAAAAACTATTGCTTTACAATAGTGCTGACAAGGACATCCCTGTCTCACTGATCTCTCCACATCGAAAAGGTTGTCAAAAACACCGTTTACCTTCACTCGGCTCTTGGCACTGTCTACAGCCTCTTTACCCATCCCAAACCACCTCTCCCCGAACCCAACTTTCTCCAGTACTCTAAACAGGAATCTGTGGTCTACTCTATCAAAGGCCTTATTCCAATCTATTCCCACACTACTCCCCCTTTCCATCCTCTTTCATGTGTTCTATTGAATCTCTGATTGTGGCTATTGTGTCTGCTATGTCTCTTCCGGGTATCTGTAACTCTGCGTGTTCTGTACTATGTTCCCTATCACTCCCTTCATCCTATTTGCCAGGACTTTAGTTAGTATCTTATAATCTGTATTTACAAACTAATTGGCCTGTAGTTTTCCAAATCTAACCTACTTTTTTCTTTTTGTATATTATTGCATTTCACCCTCCCCCATCCATATTCTGCACTTGCCCTGTTCTTTCCATCCCCTTGAATACATTTTACCAGAATTGCGCTACCTCATTTTTGTACGCTTTGTACCATTCGATCCCTATCCCACCACTTCCGGACTCTTTCCACTTTTCAATCCTCCCATGGCCCTACCACCCTCCTTCTCATTTATGTCTCTATCACAACCATTCCCTATCCTCTTCACCAAATTTCCTTTCTACACTTTCCATCACTTCATCTAGCTTCCTTGATCTATGTCCCTTTCTTATAGAGATCCCCCTAAAAATTTTTGTACCCTTTTTCCCGAATCTCCACTTTAAACTACTATCTTCTCTCCGTTTTTGTCATAATTTCCTTTATGTATGTTCTATTCTGTTTTCTTTTCTCTAACCCCAAAAAATATCCTGTCACCTTTCACCTTCTAATGCAAAATTTTGCTTTACTTCTCAGAATCGCTCCTCTACATTTCCTCCTTCTCAAACCTCTCTAAATTCATCTTTGCCTCCAAATAATTGTTTATATTTTAACCCTCCTCATTGTCTGCTCTACTTAAAATCTGCCCTCAATTTTTGTTTCAGAGCCTTTTCCTCCTTCATCATTTCGCTTTTCTTTTCTTACTATATCTAATACTAATTTGTTTAATTACATTTTTCATCTTCTCCCATCGTTCCCCTATGCTGTCGTCTAAACCTGTCATTTTTCTTTATACACTCCTTTTCTCCTATTCCTCGGTCCTAGCAAATCCATAATCTGTATCTTTTACTCCTCTTCTTCAATTAATCCTGCGTTTAATATCCACATCCCTCCTCCTACCTCTTCTTTCTCCACCTTAATTCGAAACATGACCCCATCATGGTCACTGAAGCTATTTCTTTGATGCCTTATTTTGTCGATGTACCAAATAATGCCACATTGCACCAACACCAAATCTATTCTACTTTGTTTTTTGAACCCCATCTCTCATTTTCTGCCTCCTTGTGTATTCTCTCCTTCTCTGGGGTTCTCTTCTCTCCCATGCATTATAAGCCCCTTTTCTTTATGCCACAGGCCTGGGGGGTTTCCACGATCTTTCCCATCTAAATTCAACTCCCTTAAACCTACATCCCAACACTCATTTTATATTGAAGTCCCCCAAACTATAATACACTTCCCTGCAATTATATTTTAAGTTCCTCTAATAATGCAACACTTATCTTTTTTCTATTTTTTTTTTGGAAACGTTTTATATTTATTAATCTGAATTCTATTTCTCTATATTTAAATTTCTAATCACCAAAAGTTCCCTGTCTCATCTCTAATATACCTCTTTATAGTCTTCGACAACATCCTTTTTAATTATTATTGCTACCACCCCCCCTTGCATTTCTAAACCCCATTTATTGTAATATAAGCTCCTCTCCATTCCTCTCTTATTTCTTTAATATGTCCTCGTCTCCAATTAGTTTCTTGAATACATATAATATCGCTGCGGTATGCAAATAATAGCTCTTTTATTTTACTCTTATTTTTTAGCCCATTTGCGTTAACAGAGGTTATTGTGGCCATGAGAGCAAAACTGAATATAAATAGAAACCGAAAAGTAAACATTAGACCAAAGCTATACAAACACATACCGGACTTCGGTCCTTTTCGCTCCTCTCTTTCTTTGTCTTTCTCCGCCTTCCGCTTTGCTGAGAATCTTTGAAAGATCTTGTCAAGTCTGGTTGTCCGTTCTTTTCCTCTCTTCCATGTCCATTTAACGGTCCTCTGTCCTTTTCTGCCCTTCTCCTGTCCTTGTTCGGCAGCAGGTTCGGTTTCTCCCACCCTCTCCATTTGCGTTATTGTTGTCCGCCCCCACCGGTGTTCCCCCGCTCCAAACCCACATCCTTTCCACCAGTTTTCGATCCTCCTCTTCCCCCGATCCCCATGTCCTGCTCACCCTTGTCTAGGTCCTCTGTTTGACCTTGGCCTCCTTCGCCGTCGTGGTTTGTCCCGTTCTCCTCCTCCACTTACTCTCCCCTCTCCTCCTCCGTCCTTCTCCTCTCCGCGCACTCCCTGCGTAGTGGCCACTCTCTCCGCACCTGAAACACTTGAAATCCGGCATTCCCTGAAGATGTGGTCCCGGCTTGATGCATTTTTTTGCACACTTGGATCTGTCTGTCAAAGGATCACACGGGAAAAACTCTACGCCCCTCATGGTTTTTAAAAATTTTTTGGAGTAAGACAGCGATCTACTTGCTCGTTGAACCGGACCTTTAAAAATCTCGTGCCGTCGGCAATGTCCCGTGCCCGGCCACACACGGCGTTTTAATTGCCGACAGTGGGCCCGGACCCCCATTCATTAAGTCTTTCCATGATCGTGCTGTCCTCCAGATACACGGTAAGTTTAGGAAAGAGACAACCATGTCGCTGTTCATTATGTCACGTCCGATCATGCACTCCATTTAATTTTTATGCCGTCAATCAACTTTGCCTTCCCGGCACTATCCTTCATTGTGATTTCAAATTTCTTGTCCGTCTTCATTCTACAACCTAAAATTTCCCACACCTTTCCCTTTTTCACACCTTTTAGCAAGTCCATTACCGCAATTGACTGCGTATCTTCCACCTCCACTTTCCACCGTCAGCTCCCTCTCAAACTTTTTTGTGTTGACAGCCATTCCTCGCACCACATCATTCATTGTCTCTTCCTCCCCTGGATTCATCTTTATAAACTTACGCGAGAAAGAAACAGTCCCCGAACAGCCCGAGAGCCGTCGGGGAAATTATTAGGGCAATAAGCTTAAAAAAAAACAAACAAAAACAACTATCTTCTGGTTCCAACCGGAAAAAGAAATTATAACAAAGAAGAGGTCAAACCGTGGCGGCGCGCCACTCACGATAACCACTCCCACTATCGGGGTTGGTTTTAGGTTGGTATGGCCGTAAGCAACGGCAAATGTCCCCTAAAGCAGTATATATAAGTGATCAAAATGATCATTGCATGTATTTTGATGAATAAATGTTACCATGTCTCCTGAGAGAATGAAAAGCTTACAGCACCTGGTATTCCAGGGGGTCTCCCATCCAGTACTAAACCCGGCCTGACCCTGCTTTTGCTTCCGAGATCAGACAGATCAGGCGTGTCAGGGGGGTATGGCAGTAAGCAAACGGTAGCTGTCAAAAACGCAGTATATATTAGTGGTCAAAAACATCATTGCAATGTATTTGGATGATGTAAATGTTAGCATGTCTCCTGAAAGAAAATGAAAGACTTACAAAAACATAAAATTCCAAGGCGGTCTCCCATCCAAGTACAACTAGGCCCGAAACCATGCTTAGCTTCCGAGATCAGACGAGATCGGCTTGTTCAGGTTGGTATGGCCGTAAGCAACGTCAAATGTAACTAAAGCAGTATATATATAAGTGATTTAAAAGGATAATTGCATGAATTTTGATAATGTAAATGTTACCATGTCTCCTGATGAGAATGAAAAGCTTATAGCACCTGGTATTCCCAGGCGGTCCCCATCCAAGTACTTACCAGGCCCTACAATCCCTAGCTTCCGAATCAGACGAGATCAGGGGTGTTCAGGGTGGTATGGCCGTAAGCAATGGTAACTGTCAAAAACGCAGTATATATAAGTGGTCAAAATCATCATTGCATGTATTTTGATGATGTAAATGTTACCATGTCTCCTGATGAAAATGAAAGGCTTACAGCACCTAGTATTCCCAGGCGGTCTCCCATCCAAGTACTAACCAGGCCTAACCATGCTTAGCTTCCAAGATCAGACGAGATCAGGCATGTTCTTTTTTTTTTTTTTTTTTCTTTTTATTAGTCTTCAATCACAAATTTACACGTCACGTCAACTTTTGCACATAGATCAGAAAAGAAACAAACCTATCATAGTTCTCATGAATGTATCAAAAGAAAAATCAAAAATCAACTAAATAAAAAGTACAAATCCAACTCTCACCAATTCAATAAAACTTCTCCCTTTTCGCCATCACAAATAACTTATTCCCACTCATGAAAAATTCTCTCACCTCCTCTCCCCCATACTTGCAGTTCAGTTCAATATCTCTTTTTCATTATTGTCTTAAACAAATCTTTAATTTGTACATTTCTCCCTTCAAAATGAGCATAATTCCTTCTATATACAACCGCCAATCTGGCATGGCTCAAAGTGTAGTTAATTAACCAAAATTTTCACAGTCTTTTTCTTTTCAAGTAAACCAAACAGAAAGAGCTTCCTCCACCCCTCCTTCAGCTCTGATCCCAAGTCGCCAATGTTCCTCAAAATGTTTTTTTCAGGAAATCAAAGAAATCAACTAACTCAAAACAATCTAAAAAAAAGTGCAAAAAACTCTCATGGCCACTTTTACATACATCACACATTGCACTTACAGCATTATTTATTTTATGAAACACCACATTCGTATATATTCTGTTATGTTTATAAGAAATCGTTATTTTCACACTCTATACTGTTATATTTTATGTTCCCATTCAACCATATCTTCTTAACATCCAAATCATTGAACACGCCAGCCCAAACTTTCTCTGCTGCTGGCTCTTTTATCACATCAGCTATTAACCATTCATATACCTTTTTCAACTTCACATTTTCAAAGAGGCATTTCTTCTCTTTTTCAATCACATACATCTTGGTGTTACGCTTGTCTTGCTTAATCACACAGTCTCTTTTAATAATGTTTGTCCATTCCAGAGGTATACTACTTTTAATCCGCTCCAAAATATTCGGCTGACTTTTTCTTTGCTTTCCATACCATCTAATCATTCACAGAATCATAAATACAATTCAATCTCAAAAACCCGGGATGACCTCATAAATAATATCCTTGACTTGTTTAATATTTGCCACCATGAATTGTGGCTCATACAGACTTTTATTATTATATTTAAATTTCTCATTGAGAAACAAGGGTAGGTTAACAAACATTTGCAACCCATCACACTCATATTCTACTTTTGGTAGAAATTTTCTCCACGCTTCAAACACCTCCCTGTAAAACTCTGGGATTTTAACTGTCATTGATTGTTTGAAACCCATAAACAAACCATAGTCTCCTATCCCATCCACATATTTCCTTAAAAACTCCTTCCATCCATAGTTCAATCCACGCTCCATGTATTTTTGGATCGTTCTTACTCTTATTGCCGTTCTTTTCATTTCCAAATCAATGAGCTTCAGCCCACCCTCTCTCTTCTTCCCTATCAAAGTTTTTTGTGCAATTTTCACCCCTTTCCCCTCCCATATAAAGTCACAAATATTTTTTGTTTAAACACATTCATAACCCACTCTGGCATGTCTAACACTCTCATCACATATACACAAACTGAGAATAACAAATTATTCACCACCATCACTTTTCCTTTCAGTTTAAGTTTTCTCCCCCTCCATAGTGTACATACTGTTTTTATCTTATTAATCACTCCAGTCCATGTCTCATCTCTAGCCTCTTTGCTTGCCACCCCCAGACACACTCCCAACACCTTCATGTATTTCTCCTCCACCCTTAAGCCCATTTCTATCCTCTCTACATCTCCAATGTGCATGATCTCTGATTTAGTTTTGTTGATTTTTGCTCCTGATGCCCTTCCATATTTTTCTATTATCTGTAGCACCCTTTTCACACTGTTGTTGTCCCTGACCGTAATAGTTGTGTCGTCTGCATATTGATTGATGACACAGGTCCCTCCATAGGGCAACTGAACACCTTTCACCTCCTGGTCAGTTTTGATCAGCATCGCCAGGGGCTCAACAACTATTGCATACAGTAGTGCTGACAGGGGACATCCCTGTCTCACTGATCTCTCCACATCGAAAAGGTTTGTCAAGACACCGTTTACCTTCACTCGGCTCTTGGCACTGTCATACAGCCTCTTTACCCATCCCACCATCCTCTCCCCGAACCCAACTTTCTCCAGTACTCTAAACAGGAATCTGTGGTCTACTCTATCAAAGGCCTTATTCCAATCTATTCCCAGCACTACTCCCCCTTTCCCATCCTCTTTCATGTGTTCTATTGAATCTCTGATTGTGGCTATTGTGTCTGCTATGTCTCTTCCGGGTATGCTGTAACTCTGCGTGTTCTGTACTATGTTCCCTATCACTCCCTTCATCCTATTTGCCAGGATTTTAGTTAGTATCTTATAATCTGTTTTTGCAAACTAATTGGCCTGTATTTTTTCCAAATTAACCTATTTCCCTTTTTTTTGTAAAATTTTTTGCTTTTAAAAACCCTCCCCCACCCAAAATTCTGCACTTCCCCTTTTTCTTTCCACCCCTTGGGAATTTACATCTCCCAGAATTTGCGAAAACCCCCCTTTTTTTTTGAAACGTTTTTGAAACCTTTTGATAAACCCATCCTTCCTGGACCCCTTTTCCACTTTAAATCCTCCTAGGGCCCTTATCACCTCCTTCCCATTTATGTCTCATCACACCACCCCCTATCCTCTCACTCAGTTCCTTTCTACACTTTCCATAAATTATCAATGTTTCCCTTTGATCTATGTCCCCTTTTTATAGAGATCCCCAAAAAAAATTCTTGAAACCTTTTCCCCGAAACTCCACAAAATTACTATTTCTCTTTTTTTGTCTTAAAATTTCCCTTTTTTATGTTTGTTCTATTCTGTTTTTTTTTCCCTAAAAACCCCCCCCAAAAAATTTTCCCTGTGACCTTTCCCCCTTCAAATTGAATATTTTGTTTATTTCCCTCAGAATCGCCCTCTACTTTTTCTCCGCCCCTAAAAATTTCTCTAACTTCATTTTTGGCCTCCAAAAAAATTTGTTTAAAATTATAACCCCCCTCATTGTTGTCTACTTAATCGCCCCCCAATTTTTGTTTCGGGACCCTTTTTCCCTCCTTCATCTTTTTTTCCCTTTTTTTTTTCTTACTTTATCAAAAATTACTAATTTTTTTAAATTTAAAGGGTTTTTTCTTCCCCCATGCCCCCTATGCTGTGTCTACCCTGTCTTTTTTTCTTTATACACCCCTTCTTCCCCTTTTCCCTCCGGTCAAGCAAATAAAAAACTGTTTCTTGTACCTCCTTTCTTAAATTTTAATCCTGCTTTTAAAAATTCCACACCCCTCCCCCCAAATTCTTCTTTCTCCCCCTTTAAATTCGAAACAGGGACCCCATCAGGGTCACTGAAGCTATTTTTTTTTGATGCCTTATTTTGTCATGAAAGCCAATAATGCTACTTTGCACCCAACCCCAAAATAATTTTATTCTATTTTGGGTTTTTAAGAACCCCATCTTCATCTGCCCCCCTTTTTTGAAATTTTTCTTCTCTGATTTCTTCTCCCCTTTGCATCTATAACCCCCTTTTTCTTTCATCAGCTGGACAGCATGTTTTCGATTTTTCCCCATCTAAATTCAACCCCCCTTCCCCTACATCTAGAGGGATACATTTTATATTAAAAGTCCCCAAATAAAAAACACTTCCCGCGATTTTTATTTTTAATTTCTTAAAAATTTGAAAAATTATTTTTTCTATTTTTGGGAAAAGGGTATATATTTTTTAAATCTGAATTCTATTTTTTCTATTTTTTAAATTTTCTATCACCAAAATTCTCCCGTCTCTCTCTATATCCTTTTTTTTAAAGTCTTCGACAACGTTTTTTTTTAATCATTATTGCCCCCCCCCCTTGCGTTTCTACCCCCATTATTATAATAATAGCTCCCCCCCAATTCCTCTCTCATTTTTTAAAAACTATGTCCCTCCCAATTATTTCTTAAATACATTTAATATCGCTGCGGTAGGCAAAAAAATAGCTCTTTTATTTTTCTCTTATTTCTTAGCCCATTTGCTTTAATAGGGGTTTAAAAAAATTGGGGGCCATGAGGGCAAAACTGAATATAAATAAAAACCCCAAAAGGGAAAACTTTAACCCCCAAAAAACTATACAATCCCAACCGGTTTTGGGGCCCTTTTTTCGCCCCTCTCTTTTTGTTTTCCCCCCGCCTTTCCGCTTTGCTGGAATCTTTGAAAGATCTTTGTCAATTTGGGTTTGTGGGTTTTTTCCCTCCCCTTTTCATGTCCTTTTTAATTCCTGGGCCTTTTTCTTCTTCCCCTTTTCTTGTTTGGCAGCAGGGTTTCGGTTTTTTCTCCCCCCTCCCTTTTGCGTTCTTGTTGTCCGTTTCCCGGGTTTTTTCCCCCCGCCCCACCGACATCGCCGCCCGGGGTTTTGTTGCGTCCGTTTTTCCCCCCGCTTTCACCCATCTCCTCCTCCGTTCCTTCTCCTCTGGGCCCCCCCCCGTGCGAAAGTGGCCACTTTTTCCCGCCCCTGAAAAAAACTTGAATGGGGGCATTCTCTAAAGGGATTTTGCCCCGGGTTTTTTGGGGCCTTTTCTGCACACTTGGATTTTTTCCTATCGTGGATCCAGGGAAATACCCCAAACCCCCCTCTTTAGTTTCAAATTTAGGGGGGTATGGCAGCGATCTGCCCTTGCTCTTTTGAATCGGACCTTTAAAAATCTGGCCGTCGGAAAATGTCTGTGGGGGGCCCACACACGGCTTTTAAATTGCCGACGGGGCCCCGGGGGCCCCCCCTTTTCATTAAGTTTTTCCCCCATGATCTTTGTGTCCCCCCAGTCCCGGGAAAGGGTTTTGGGAAAAGGGAAAACGCCCATGCCCGCTGTTCATTATGCACGTCCGATTACGGGCCCCCCAAATTTAAATTCTTATCCCCATAAAATAAAACTTTGCCTTCCGGCCCCATCCTTATCGTGTTTCGAATTTTTGTGTTTTCCCATTCTAAAAACCAAAAATTTCCCCCCACACTCCTTCTTTACCCCTTTCGGGAGGTCCATTACCGCGATTTTGATTTCGTATCTTCCACCTCCCCCCTCCCCCGGGTCACCCCCTCTCAAACTTTTTCGATTTCCGGGTTTTTTCCTTGAAATTGAGGGTTTTTTGTTTTTCTTCCCCCCCTTGATTCACCCAAAAAAAGGGTTTGGGCGGAAAAAAAACAACCCCCCAAAAGGGCCCGGGCCGGGGGGGAAAATTAGGGGGGACAAATAAGCAAAAAGATAAAAATAAAAAACAATTCTTTAAATTTTTCAAACAAAGAAAAAAAAAATATCACAGAGAAGTAGGCAGTCGCTGTGCAAATTCGAAATTCGCGCCACTCGCAATCACCCCTCCCCCTATTTGGGCGTGTTCAGGGGGGTATGGGGGGAAAACAATGTTAACTGCACAAACGCAGTATATATAATGGTTTTAAAATCATAATTTCATGTATTTTGATGAGTAAATGTTACCCTTTTCTTGATGAGAATGAAAAACTTTCCCGACCTGGTATTTCCCCGGGGTCCCCCCATTCCCAAGTACTTTAAACCCGGCCGACACTGCTTGGCTTCCGAGATCAGACGAAGGGTCAGGGGGTTTCAGGGTGGTTTGGGCCCTTTAAACAACCCTTTTACTGTCACAAAAGCATTTTCTATAAGTGGTCAACTCACCCTTTTCATGGGAAAAATTTGGGTTTTTGACTTTAAGCTTTACAATTTATACAGTCTGCCAGGAAGTAGGGGTCTGAATTTAACAGGTAGATTTTGAATCCCGAGACCAAAAAAAAAGCGACCCGGTTTTTTTTTTTTTCCCGGGTTTTGGGGGTGAATTTTTTTTTAAATGAACACTGCCGAGATTGGGTTAACGTGAAAGCCCCCACTGCACTTAGCCAATTTATTATACCTAGGCGGACGTTTGCAGCTGTTTAAAGAAAGTCCAAAATTTTAGCATATTTTAATTTCAAAATTTTTTCCTGTCGGGAAAAATTTCCGGACGGGGTTTGTTGACTTTGACCCCGACTTTTCGTTGGTTTTTTGCCCGCATTGGTAACAAATTCAAACCGGGCCCCCTTTGAGGGAAAAATTGCACTTTCCCGGCAATTTTTCCCCGGTTTTCTCCCTACGAGTATTAGCTCTTTTTCTGTTTTGGGTTTGGGTTTCCATTGATGCTTGTCCCTTCTTTGGAAAAATTTGTTAAAAAAAATTTGGGCGAAAATCAAAGAAAACCCTGCTCTATTTAAGTGTGTTCGTTTTCTTGCTTGCAGTTTAATTTGTAAAATCTGAGAAAACACTAAAGAATGTACAGATCCACAGAGGGTTGTATAAACAAACTTTTCAGTAAGATAAAAAGGGAAAGATTTTATCCCCTAAGGGGAAAAGGGAAAAAATTTGGGTGAAAGGAGAGAATTCTATGACCATCATGAAGGAAAAAATTCTATGGGACATTCTATTAAATTTTTTTGAGGGGGGCCCCTAGGAAGAGAGGGTGGGGAAAGATTTTTCCCAAAATTTTTTCTGTTTTCTGTGATCATTTTTTTTTTCTCCCCCTTGGTTTGTTTTCATTTAAAGGGTTTCCCCGATCAAGTTTTTTATTAAAACCTTTTAAAATTTTGGGAGGAGATCTATAACACTGCCGTCCCCCTGGGATATTGATATGATAAAATATGTCGTCAGATTTTGGGAAAGCCAACCCAAAAACACCACTACCCCTTTCTACCCAATTGTATTTTGTATTAGTGGGGAAAAAAATAGTAGATGTTTAAATTTTTTTTGTACCTTTAAACATATTTACTTTTAAAATAGTTTCTCTCCTTTTGGTTTTTGGTTTTTTTTATCATTTTTTCATTGTCTGTAAAACCTTCATTTCTCCCCGGGGAAAAAACGTAACATAGTCCCGCCCTTTTCTCTAATTCAAGGGTTCAAGTGATTAGTGGGATTAATGACAACTAAATGGGTTTTTTTTTTCATAGGGTTTACTTTTTAATTTTTTTCTATAAAAAATCCGCAAATTTGAACATAAATAATTAAATAAGGGAAAGGGGGGTGTTCGGGCTATAAGGGTTTTAGTTTTTTACAACTAAAATTTTAAAGCTGACCCGGGTTTGCACATCACAACGGGCTAACCCCCCTCAGACGTTTTTGGGGGTTTTCTTGGGATTGGGCCCCAAAGAAACCCCAAAAAAAGAAATAATTTAAAATAAATTTTTCCAAACCCTTGTGTAGTAAAACCACAAGTAGGGTGTTAAAAGGTTTCCCCTAGACCAAATTTTGTTTCCCCAGAAGAAATACGATAAAGAATCCGGGCCCCACCCTGAATTTAAATAAAAACTGAACCCCCAACATTAAATTTTATACAATGGAAAGGGCCTTAAAAAAAACCTTTACACAAAGTTATGGGAGCAAGTTGGGGGCAAAATTTTTTTGGGATTTTTTTGCGCAAGTACAGGGCGCAGTCGGGCTACATGCGCGCACATGGAGTAACGTTTCATCCATAAGTAGTTCCCCTGAAACTCACGCACATACAAAAGAAACGAAGGATGGAAACAGGGCGATGACTTTATGGGATGGGCTTCCTTTGATGATTCCCAATTGTTTTCCCTTTTATGATGGGTGTAATGAAAAAGTTTTCCTTTTTTATCATGAAAGGCATAAATCTTTGCCTTTGATCTTTTGAAAGTTTGGGTTTTAAAACAAACCCAGGTGGGGCCCTAATTTGTTGACTTTCAAACTGAAAGCAAACGGGGAAAAAGCAAACACGGGCCCTTTACGAAGGTTTGGGATGGGTGTCAGTCACAAAAACGTACATAAAGTGGTCAAAATCAATATTGCATGTATTATGAAAGATGGAAATGTTCCCGTGTCCCCTGATGAAAATTTAAAAAGGGTTACAAAAACCTGGTTTCCCCCCGGGGAGCCTCCCATCCAAATATAACCAGGCCCCTCCTGCTTTGCTTTTTGAGATCAGACGAGATTGGGGGTGTTGATGTTGGGGATTTCCCTAAGCCCATTTTGAAATGTTTTCTTAAAAACGTTTTTATAAGTGGCAAAATGATCATTGCATTTTTATTTTGATGATGTAAAAAATTTTCCATGTCCCGTG